>NW_015113709.1:48697-82896 GCF_001443285.1 Poecilia latipinna | reverse complement strand
TTTGCTTCGTATAAAGTTGAGGTTTATAAAGGCCAAACCACCAGAAAGATGGTTTGGCCATCTAAGAAGAAGACATTATATTTAAAGAATGCAACAGTCTTATTATACCAATTACCGCATTAAGGAGGGAACCGAAACACACAGAAGCCAGACAGCCTGAAGGCACAGAGCTCATTAAAGCAGCGAGATGGTCTGAGAGCAGAAACTGGAGAAAGAAACCTTTCCAGATGACATTTCAGGGGTCACATTTTAAACTTGACAACATTTAAATCATTAGGCCATGTTACCTTCAGCTGCAGTAGCTTAGCTAACTTTATGTAGCTAATCTACATAAAGGGACCCAGTTACTTTGCTGTCTCACCTCCTCTGAAGAAACACAAGCTCAAATTTATATAAAAGCTGAAAATATCTTTAAAAAAAATAAATAAAATACCTGCCTTTATGTGCACCCTCGCTCATGTTCACCACAGATCCTGTGGTGATAATAACCTGCTTTACCAAAAGAATTAAATATAACTGCAAACATTTAGACCGATCCAGTGGCATCCTGCACAGGCCAAGAGGTTTTAGTAATCTTATAGTAGAATTTGATATGAATGAACCCACACAGCACAGTGAACAACAGCAGATTTTTGATACACGGGGGAAATGAATCATCCAGTTCAATGAGCATATAATGAGCAATGAGTGTGGAAAACAATGTGGAATATGCACGAGTTCTGTAAGTATATGTTTTTTTGCCTCTAAATTACATAATGAAGCAGGTAGAAAAAATAAATCTAGTTTTTCCTATTTTCTACTAATCTGTCTCTGTCTTCGTCATGAGTAAAATTACTGTGTAACTGCTGCTTTTGCATTTTCTTCGGTATTATTTGTGGAAAATTTGTAGATTCTCAAACATTTTTGCAGAGTGCATCTAAAGTATCCAAAAGAAAACAAAGAACTAAGATTTCCCTGCTTTTGTCAGCCTTGGATGATTATTTATTCACAAAAATGGCATGACAATGACATAACCATAACAATGTTGTGAGCTAGCTCTCCTTTAAACAAAACATTTTCTGAAATCAAAAAGCAACAACACTGATATTTAGAGCTTTAAAATGACCCAAAGATCTTTCAAAGCACTTAAGTTCACCGGGAAGACTAAAAACAGAGAAAAATAAAAACAGAGAAATCTGAGGCTCCTTTGTCCTTGCTGATTAACTCACAAAATGTTTAACTAATTTTTATTTTAATGATCTGCCAAATCAGCATTCTCCATTTCCAAACTTTTCCATGCTGCTGATAAAGCAGAGAAGCTTTGAAGAGAACGAGGAAAGAAAAAATGTGTGTGTGTGTGTGTGTGTGTGTGCAAGCAGGGACACAATGGAGGCTTAATAATGAGTGCAGGTTCTATGCAGCATGTAGAGCTCACAGTGTAAACACTTGACCTTGTAACAGTGAAGGACAGCACAACAAAACACGCACAACTGCAACACAGTCTGAACAAAGCTCTCCTTATGTTTACTGATGGCTTTTATCATTCACATAATCTGTTCTTTACTTATTTTACTATATCCCTATAGGTGTTATTCACCATATCTATTTTAATCAGCTTGACAAAGGTTTATCAGGGTAACAAAGCAGAGTAAAGCAACAGCCTGGATCAACTGTAACCCGATTTCTAAACCAGAAGATGAACCAAATGTTATAATCTACACCAGAACTTCTAAATGTTGCAAGAATAAATAATTTATCTACTACACGTACACAACAACCTTTGGCTAACTTTGTAACACAATAAAACAATACCTTCACTCCCATTGCAGATGGCAACACTGATGCAATAAGTCAGAAACCAAAACTGAAACAATAAAAATAAAGTTTACCGAAATGCATGTGGCAGAAGTAATCATTGTTTCTCATTAAATATTTGTAGCATAACAGAAAGAAGAGCACATACCCAAAACAAGAAAACACCAAGAAACAGACTGAAATGTTGGGAAAGCTGTGTCTTGTGATATCAGGATATTAGAGAAGAGATGGCTATTCTTTCCAGACAGCAGGTTCCTTGGGGAGGGGATATTTACAGAAGAGCCCTTTCAACACGCACGTTAAGGAACAGTTATTTATCTGACACTGCTTGGAAATAGAAAACCCCAGGAAGACGAGAGTAAAGACAGAAGAGGATGAAAGTGAAAAAATATCTACACAAGAGAAGAAAGATTGACGTAGCTTAAAGGCTCATCAGGAACATAGAGTTTAATTAGTTTCAATCGATTACAACATGTATTTTAAGCAAAACTAAAACAGACAACGTAAACAACTAGAGATGAATCGAGGAACTGTCTGATGCGTGGAGACATTCAAATGTCGATTTGACTGAGTGACTGCATAGTCAGCATTACTCGAGTACAAGGCTTTTCTGATCAATGAATGCACAACACCTAAGAGATACGAGTTTGTGCCATTTACCCTCCTCTGTGGAGAAATTGTTACTGTAGGAATGAGATTTAGAGTCAGCTATTTTAGTAAAAGTAAGGAATTGAAATTTAAAATTTAATTTAAAAAAAATATTTTCCTATGGAGGTAAGCCAGCTATTAATTTTGGCTGCAAGACGCAAGAGGGTCAGATGACGATCAATTTGCTTCTTCGCCATTTTGCCACACTTTATAACTCCTTCATACCAGAGCTCTTCTGATCCGCTTTATTTGGGACAGTGTGAACAATCAGATTAACTCTTGTGCGTCAGAAAATGTGATTGTCTGTTCATATGGCAGTGAACCCTGGTACGGCTACATTACTGTTCTACAAAAACAGTAAAACATCAAAATCTCCCCTCTCCGCAATCATTTTCTGTACAGCTGCATTCAGTTCATGAATATAGACCAATATAGTTTGTTTTTAAAAACCTGCTTGAAATAAATAAACCAACATGCTAGATTGCTCGCTGCCTTGCCAGCAGTTCATACTGAGCAATTTACCATAAGTTAGCAGATGTTCTAACAGCATGACATTGTCCATGCTCTTTGATCCGCTTTCAAAATGGCACTGTGAAACTGACGCTTTATCAAACCTGTAAGGAGTGAATTTATCTGGAGTTTTCCCTGGCAGATCACAGGAAGGCTAAATGTACTAATGCAAAGTTGATTTGTGTTATTAATAGGAGTTGTAATCTTTTGAAAAAGCTGCTGGATTAGAATAATGACAGTCTTTCAAAAACAATGCAATGCGAGAATCAGACGGTGGTCACAATAAACTTCAAAATAAACAGTAGTTGTCTGCATGAGCAAATCATGGTTTTCACATACATCCACGGAAAATTACATCGATAAATAAAGAAAGGCAAAGTGTGGTTAAAATGTCACCATCATCAAGATTTTTGGCAGGAAGACTTCTTGGAGAGCTATTAACGATCTCTGTTTGGCTTCCTTTATGTTTGTTATGTTACAAGACTGAGTCTCACTCTGAGCTCTTTGTCTCCGTCTCACCCATTATTAAGAACTGGAGCTGAGGTAGCAAATTGTGCAATGCCAGCACACAACTTTTGTTCCAACAAAAACAAGGGCAAGCCATTGAGTACACAGCAGCAGTACAACTAATTGAAGAAGATGATAAGAAGCACACCATCTGTCATTTCATAACATCCTCTCAGGGGCTCCAAAAGAAGCCCAGCACAGCACAGCAAGCTCCCCAAGCCAAAAGCATTGTAAAGCAGCTGCAGGTCTATTTAGCATAGGCAAATATTGAACTAAAAAAAAAAAAAAAAGAATCTAGGAAAATTTTTCCAAAAGAAACCTACTAATTTTTGTCAAAGTGTTGTGAAAACTGCGATAAATAAAGTTATCAAACTGACAAAAGAGGACAGTCCCAATTGATGGAAAAACAATAAATACTACATATTTCATTGAGCTATTAGTCTCACAATTTTAGTTAAGTGGAAATATAAAAAAATGTAGGTGTAAATTTAATATGATGTGTTTTTTGAAAAGTTAATTTAGTAGATTTGCCAATTAAATTACACTGAATCTACCATCTTCACACATAATCCACTGAAAACATTTAAAATACAATTAGACAAGCGAACAGAAACATCTATTCAGCTTTTTACAGTTTTAGGTATACACAAATGCTCAAAGCTACTCACATTTCATAGCTTAACACAAACAGAGAAAAACTGTGCACTTACTTGAGAGAGATTTCCCCCAGAGACTTCTGATGAAAATATAAATATTTTACGCAAAACAGGAGAGTCTGACAAAAAAAAATAAAAAATGAGAGAAACTCAGAAAGAAATGAACACGGACGAATGCAAAACGGAACAAACAGCTTACTGAGAGAGAAGGGGGGGAAAAGGAGGAGGCGGGAAAAACCAGAGAGCGAGTGTGAGAGGGCGGTGGGAAGGGAGAGGAAAAGTGGATATGTGGAAGGTTGAAAAAATAAAAAAAACAAGTCAGGACAAAGAGGGAGGGGTGAGGAGGCTGTGGCAATATGATAAATGAAGTGTGCTTAAACATGAGATGCTAATAAGTTCTCTTCTCACATTGTGCTCTGATACGTCTACAGTTTCAGCACCATGGACAGTTCATTATGTTTAACAGCAAAAGGTGAATCACAGAATAGATTTAGGGGGGTCGGGGGGGAACTGCCGGAAAAGAATAAATCACTGTCATAACCTGGAAATAATTCAAACGGCACTTAACTTGATAAAGTAAGCAGCGTTAGTCTAGGGTAAAAGCATAAAAAAAGGTCCCCAGACTGCCATGCTGACCATACAATGAAGCCATCAAGCTGGACACACTGCGCTCAGGTTATTTCACATCATGCCTTGCCTCAGCTCTGCTGTATATTTCTGAAATTAGTCCAAGATGGAGACCCTTCTTCGAAGAATCAACCAATTTCAACATTTTACTCCAGTCATTTCTAAAACCTCCTCTGTTAGTATAAAAATATGTCAACTGAGGCTATAGATGTGTTTAATCGTGTCAGGCAGGCTTACAAATTCAAGTCACTAGTGGAACAAGTTATTTCAAGGACTGTGATCCCACTTCACATGCAGGCACAAAAACAAGGCACGCAGAGGAGGTCAAGTCAAAGTGAGGGGAAACACTGCCCCCTGCTGAGCTAAAGCTTTATGGTTTGGATCATGTTACAATGAGTGAGTACATGGATCAAACTATTCTTAATTATGCAGAAGCTAATGACAAACTTACAGACAGCGTCTTTTCTAACAAAATAAGATGACTGCCTAATTAACAAATAAAATAAGTGCATCAGAAATATTGAACACAACTGTGGGATGCAAGAGATTGAAAATTGCAGCACATCATAAGGCAGAACACAGCTGAGACATTAAAAAATACCACATGATGGCAATGGAACAACAAGCCTTGTAAAGGATATCAATGTCTACCTTTAGCTCCCTCCTGACATCTATCCGCAGTTTACACTCTGCTCACCTGGGGAAATCAATATGAGCTCTTTGTTCCGAAAACAGAGAAGCAACGGTGGGTTAATGAATGCTGACATTCTGGTGCTGATCCATGTCCAACCCCACAAACAAAGAAAAAGATGGTCCGACAGAGTCTGAACACACACTTGTTTAGTAATTAATTTTGGTGTTAAGGCAGTACTTCAGTGGCTGTCTGCACAGACGCTTTCCACCGACACTACGTATTCTGTGTAAGCAGTGAAACAAAAGGAAGTAAGGAGAAAGCACAAAGACCTGTGTACAATCTTTCCTCACTGACTCACACCTTATGCAGCGCAATTGCAAAAGTATTCACACCTCTTAAAGTTTTCCACATATGCCAAGAACTTTATGCAGAGGACCAACACAAAGCGGCATAGAAGACAAAAATTACATGGTTTTCAATTTTTTATTTTATTTTTTTTTACATATTAAGATAATCTTTTTATTCTACTAGAAACATACATTTATCAGGCAGCAAGAAAGAAGACAGAAAGAAAACAACTTCTGTTTGGTAGCACAAATCAACTTCATGAATGTTTATACCTATACAGCTGGAAGAAAAACATTTTTAAAGAAGTTACTAATGAGTACAAAGGACAAAAGTAACTAAGCATTTTAAAATAAGAAAATACCATTAACAATACCAGCCATTTACATTTTTTACTCTGATTAAAACTTTCCTTGTAAGAAGTGCTTCATTTCAAACTGTAGCTAACTAGCTTATTTGGGCGTTCCTGATCATAATGTCAGTGACAGATGCTCTGACAACCAAATGGTATCCTTGGTTTAAGCATATTTGATGTTTATTATTATTTAATTGAGCTTGATATGTGACCTTCGATTGTAACCAGCTTTAGTTAATTAACTACTTGCACAGTGACATACCAGAGAAACCTATCCTGTGACAAATATCATTAAAATAAGCAAAGTGAGCTGTTAAACTACCCAAAACCAACACATAAATCTACAATGACGCACTAAATGAACGCAGTCAATCAATAGCCCAACCTTTTTTAAATATACCAGCATTCCTCTGCAGCATACGTGGGTGAGCTTAAAAAGCACTCACATTCTTGTTCAGTTTATATTTAGTGATCTGACTTTCACACAAAGGCCAGAAGAATATATAGTCTGTCTCACTTTCTGCAGAACCTTTTTACTGTAGACTAAAACCGACTACGAGTTGATGCTGTGTGGTAAAGTCAGAGAAAACAAAAACACCCAGACTTTTCCCACAGCCTTTGACCAAAGAACTTCCAGCCTAAACAACAATAGGTCCTCTTGGAAAGGAGATTGGCTGAATAGAAGCTCAGTTCTCCCAGTGGCATAAGCATACTCCAGTTTGTTTTTCCAGTTTGGTTGTGGAGTCACAGCTGCCCTCTTCTGGCTCACAATGGAACACGAACAACATTAAGCAAAACAGGCACAGTAAAATTAAGAGCTGGACTGAATACCAAACAGCAGAGGACATGGCTGATTGCAGAAGGTAAATGAAATGTATCTATATGTGCCCAGCAAAAATATTCATGCAAACAACATTTCTATGTGCATACTTCAATGCTCAAACTTGGCAGGAGGAGCTTCTGTAAGCACTGTTTTTCAGATGAAGCCATAACATTGATGAATACATTCGTTGTACATTGTGCAACCCTACGCTGAACTGAATTTAGGTCTGGGCTTTGACTGAACCATTGTCACATAAATAAGCATTAATTCAAAACAATCTGCTGAAGCTCTGGCTGTCCTGGCCTGGGGTTTGTATGTTCTCTCTATCCATGCACAGAATCTCTCTGGGTACTCCAGCTTCCTCTCAATATTGAATACTCAAATTTTCCCTCAGCTATTACTGTGTGTCTGTATGGTTTACTGTCCTGTGTGTCTCTGTGTTGCCCTAAGATGGACTAGCGACCTGTTCCCTGATCACTGGAGGTAGGCACCACCCTGCAAGGATGAGCAGGTGTAGAAAATGGATGGATGGATTACAAAAGGCTCTGGAAGCTGATCTAACCTAATGTGTTCGTAGTTCAAACATACCTGTACACACACACTTGTATTTTCAACTGTTGATTTGGGAGGGGGGGGGAAAAATCAGTGTTGACTTGAATCTAAAATTGAATCCTAACAGCTGTCCTTACCAGACTGATCATTCATCATGCGGATGGCTTTAGCTTTAGCCAACTCCAGCGCAGTAACCCATCTCTGCCGCTCTACTTCAGTGCTCGCCTTCAGGTGGTATGTGCGACCGCCGCTGCTCAACACAATGTTGCAGGCGTCCTCTGTGTCGATGTGTGCTGTGGCCAAGTTTATAGTTCCTCGACATGTGTGGGCCATCTCTGCCTGTGTCCTAAAATAAAAAAAAGATTAACAAAGGGTAGGAGATAAATCAAAAACATACAACATAGATGGGCATACTGGTCATGAGAATGAATGAGGAGAGAACAGAATTTCAATTTCAGTCCATCCGTCCAAAAAGGCTGGGATTGCAGCTGGCATTCCTACTGCTACAAGCAGGGCAAGAGGGAGCAAAGCGACAGTAAAACACTGAGTCGCTTCACTGAAGTAGAAGGGAGTAAGAAATATGGAAATGCACACGTTATGAATAGTAAATTTGCATCAGTTTATTTTAATGTCATTTGTGCCGGCTCTCCCTCCTGCTGGTGAGCTGTGGGTATCTGGATATTCTCACGACACCAACTGTGTGCAGTCAGAGGGGCTTTCAAGTCTGCATAACAAGGCCATTGTGCAACTTCAGACCTCTTTACTGAACACAACTGAACAATTAATAAAAATCCAGACAAAAAGAGAACAGAGCATGAGAGGAAGTTAAAACAAGTGAAGTGTAACAGAGAGGCAGAATCATAGCAGAACAATAAAAAAAGAGATCAGAACAAAGTAATCAATTGCAACACCAATTGTGTGCACACACTGCAGCAAAACTGATATTTTACCACTGAGACAGACCATCATGTTTCTTGGAAAGAACATTCTCGGATCTTAAATTGCAGCCCTCTTTTGTAAATTAACAACATAAACATGAAAGTGCTGGAACTAACCGGCACTCGAATCTACAAATAATTCACTGCAGGAACAGTAATAACCGGATTCTGTGAACATACTTGATGTTAAACTCTATCTAAAAGCATCTAAATGAGATGGAAAAATGCCACGGCCTTATTCTTATTTTACGATGTTCCGAGGCAATGTGGAATTGAGTCCTGTGGCCTGGCTAATCAAAATTTGCAACAGTATATGGTTATTAAAGCCTCATAAGGAAAGAGACCATCTGGCTTGTTATCAACACACAGTTAAAAAAAAAACACCAGCATCTGTGATAGTATGAAGGTGGATTCGTCCACATGGCAAATGAGATCTGCACATCTGCGACATCAAAGGAGGAACAGAAAAGACATGAACATTTCCCTTTTGTTAATAAATTAACTATGATCTGTGAAATTATTAACATTTCTCAGAGGTCTCAGTAAGCAACTCGACAGACATTGGAAACATCCTTTGTTGATCTGAAAAAGTGTTAGATCACGAGGCTGCATAGTCTCCCCATAACCAAATCACCAAATGTCAAAATGAGCAGATTTTTGAAGTATCAAGTAATGATATGGCTGGTTTTAACTGTTAAAACTGCATTTGTTTATTTATTTAATCTTTAACCAAGTGAAATCTTATTGTGGTACATTTATTGCGTTAAAACCCTTTTTTTTTGCCATCTTTGTACAGAATTTCCTCTCCAATTATATTAATATTACACTTACTTTAGTTTTTTGTCTATTATTTTTTATGTAAATAAACTAGAAATTATGATTATTTTTGGCTATGTTTTTTTTCATTATTCATAGATAAAAAAAGAAGAATTGTCTGACCCATTTCTGCTCAAGAAAACACATTTTTCCTCCTTTGTAAGTATATTTTTCTTTGTTCTAAATCCCTCAAAATATAAACAAAAGTAAAATTAATTACTTAATTAATAAAATACATTTATACAGTACATAGAGCTGAAGCAGTTATGCATACTATAAAAAACCTCTCTTTTACCACCACTGTCGTAAAAAACAAACCACACTCAAATGACTTCCGCATGAGTTAATTTTTATTCATTTTCTTCAAATTCAGATATTTTGCCTTTTGATCAGGTTCACAGAAGAATAAAGTCTTGATTATATTAAAACCAATAAATTAAATTTAAAACCAACCCAGTAAATAACATGGAGTCTTTTGCAGCAGCTGATGGTGAGCCTGGTTCTGCCAGATGTTTCTACCTGTTAAAAGGAAGTTATTCCTCTCCACTATCACCATGTGCTTGCTCAGAAAGAGGGATCGCTGCAATGACTCAATGCAACTGGCTCAGTTCCAATAGACAGGCATCTTCTAACCAGTTCATCTGACCAAGAGACTGATTGTTTCAGGATTGTAATTTGGACTAATTTGATCTAGGCGTAATTTCATCTTAATGGGACAATATGACTAGATTGTACTGCTATGAACTGGATTGGTCTGAGTTCCTTTTAACTGCATAGGAATAAGAACTGTTAGTGCCCTGAGTTTGGTGAACTGATACTGACTTGAACCAAATACAGATGTTGCTGCACGAATTATTGCTTTTAGATCAGGAAGCAAGAGGGTTGAGAAACAAAAAGGCATGAGCCAAATGCTCACACAGGTCTGCAGGTTCATATGCTCAAAAACAGCCTTTTAAAGCATGCAGCCATGCCATCAAACTCTCTGAGTTCTCTTTTTCACAAGAAAAACGTCAATCTCCCTAATAAGGTAGCTGCTGCCTCACTGAGTCAAAGGTTTAGAGTGTATTTATAAATTCTGCCAGGCAGCGGCTTCCCTAAAGTCAAGTCTTGTTATCATGCCAAGCGAGAACAAGCGCTTCAGTGTACCATTCCTCTGCTGGCACTTGGTGCACATCGGTTCTACAGACAAACACTGCACTGGGGCCATGCGAAGCAGAACGGAGAGCGGGCCGGGCAGGGATCCTCAACAGTCCAGTTTGTGGTTTCACCCGGCCGAGCTCAGCTGTAAAGTTCTGCACGTTAAGTGGGTCAGAGACGGAATGTGCTGCTGATGAGTAAGATGAGACGCATGCTGATCGCTGCTGCCCTGTGGGGAGGCCGGGCCATGCAAAGGCCATGAAACTTCACAGTCAACAAAAAAAGCTGGGAAACAGAGATAAGGACCACAGGGGCGCTAAGGCACTAGTAGGATGAGGAAGGGGAGGAGAAAGAGAAAGTAGAGCCCAGGGGCAAGAGGGGGGAGTTCCAGCATGATGTGCTGCATCAGGAGAGCATCGATGTGCTTTACCTGTCCATCCCCTGTGCACACATCCTCATAAAACATAAATCCACCGATCTGGAGCATGTAATGACAGAATAAAAACCAGTGAACAACACAGGACACACGGCCATGAGCATGAAAACACAGACGAGGAGAGAAACTGTGACCAAGTACCCGAAGCTTGAAACCATAGATCAGTTTTATTGTGGCTGTAGGCTACAATTTCACAGGACTTGGACGAAAATGTCAAAGAGCCACTTGATAACATGCTGAAAGTAGAAAACAAATATGAAACTTAGAAAAAAAGAGTAGTGATGCTCCACTTTGGACAGCTTGGTATGAGCTACAGAAAAACTGAACCAATGACAAGTTAAGTAGGTGGCCAGAGTGTCTTCTTGTCACCTCTTAGCTGCTTCCACATAAAAACACTAAGGCCACACAGACAGGCACCCAAACAGAGACACTTTAGCATGCACACCCTGTCGCCTGGTGCTAAACGCAATGAATAGCCCATTAACAAGATTAGACCACAGCAGCAATGCTGCTTGCTCCAGTCACTCCGGATAAAACGCCTGTCAGACAGACAGGATTCAGACCAAGATCGAACCTTCAGCTGGGCCCGAGGTCGCCTTGGTCAACACTACTCTTCCTCCTCCGCCCCCCTGCATCCCGAGTGAGCAAGCAGTAACACCATAACCCGACCCTCTAAAAAGGGCGCAGGCAGCAGTGAACACCTGGTGAGCACTTAAACTCATACGATCTGGTTTCCCTCCAGGTACTGGAGCAAAACGGAGACAGACCAGACTGCTATGAAAGACAAGACCAGGTGGTGTGATACTGCAGCTCCAGCAGCACCCAAAGTTTTAATGTCCTGTAATCCTCCCTATTTCAGAGCTGGATTTACATTAAGAGCCTACTAAATTGTGCAAAGAGTATTACATCTGGGAGCAAAGTCACTTAAGAAATTAAAAAAATGAAGATGTTCCAGGAAAGAGGAAGATCTTGTCATATGTCTTCTTCAGCACAACGAGGCTCTTAATGTGATTTTAGCTAAAAGGAGTCATGACACAAAGCTGATGTGGAGGAAAGAATGACGAGGCTTGCGGTTTTTGGAGCCAAAGTAACGGAGCAGTCAATACCGAACGCGATTCAAAATCGCTGTTCAACTCATTACACTTCAGCTTGCTCAACTGCTGAGTGTGTCAGCCCATTCATAGACTCAAAGCATTGATTGAAGCCGCAGGTTAAAGAGCCAAGCCAGAAAAAAAAACAGGCTGCAGGAGATGAAGTGATTTCTTAAGGCACTGACAGAATTTCAAAAGGTGTGTAACTTTCTACTGAATTATTAGAAATCTTTAAAATAAGACAAATACCAAACACTGTCAACCATACAAATTATGCGTAAAACTTTACCAACACAAGTATAGAACATGGTGGTGGCAGCATCATCCTGGGACATGCTGTACTTCAGCAAGGACTGGGAAGACGGTCCTTCCAGCAGGACAACAACCCCCTAAACATACAGCTGGAGCTACAATGCAAAAGTGTAAATTGAAGTATGGTTATGTGCTAGAATGGTCCAGTCAAAGACCAGATCTAAATCCAACCGTGAGTCTGTGGCAACTGGCAAGCCAGAGGTTAAATGATGCTCTCTATCCCATCTGACGGAGCTCGAGGTATTTGCAAAGATTTTAGTTTCCAGCTATGTGAAGCTGGCACAGACAAAACCTGAAGGCTTGCAGCTGTAATTTTTTAGCAAAAAGGAATCTATAGTAATTGGCATTTGAGTGTTAAAAAAGTGAATACTATATGTTTAATTGTTCCCAATTCATTAATAGGTTTTAAAAAATGTGTCATTAACTTGCAACTTCACAGTTGCACAATATGTTATGTTTGGCTATTGCATAAAATACATTGAAACATGAAAAAGTTGATCAGATATGAAAACCTGTGTGAATACTTTAGACTTCTTAGTTTATCTGCTAGTTATTTGAGGAGTATCTTAACTAGTAACAAGCTCAAACTGTAGACTGATGGTAAAAGCCAATTATGAAACTAAAACATCTCAGGTTTGGGTGGTTTCACATAAACAATTTTCTCCTTCTCTGAGCATCAGTCAGTTTTGCTCCTCTGTCAGGAATCTTGCTCGATTAAACTGAGAGCATCCTGGCTGCTTTCTACTGAAGGTCTGTTACACAACCGAACCTTGTGTTTTTGAACAAGGGCAGCTATTACTCGAAAATTAAAAGTTGCATCTCTATTTTAATCCAAAATGTTCCCCCTTTCTCTCAGTCTAGTAAAATGACACATAGAGAGCATGTGCAGAAAAGAAGGGTACATGTGGGACGCAACACATTTATGACATTTATGACATAAGATGAAAGAACATTAATTAACGTGTTGTCACGTTTGTCTCTGCTCCTTTTTACTCCAGTGACAGACAGTCAGGGAGAGGAGGCTCACAGAGAGGCAAACAAAGCCCAGAGTCAGACACACACACAATGCGGCCGTTCCAGGAAGACATCGGCGGAGGGAACAACTTGTACGCCTCAGCGCGTCTGTGCTCAGACGTTGACAGGTTAGCGTTCCTTCAGAGGGGGCGGTCACCTTATAACATAATGGACTATTAATGCTGAGCGAGGCAACAGGTATCTTTCACTTTACCGCAACTACAGGCAGGAGAGTTTGGCTGTGCAACTGCTCCACCAAATAACATGTTGATGACAACAAAAAGGCAGGTGGCAATACTTGGAATGGAATCAGATGAAGAGGGTTTAAATGGGTAGCTGCAAGAACAATAGGTAGTTTCTTGTTTAACAGAATGACACTATAAAACACCATAAACAACTACAGCACCTGACTTTTGAAGAGAAAACTTATTCTGGGTGTGTTTGTGTCGTTTGTGTTACTTCATCGCCAAGGTCCCAGCACAATTGCGAGTTTTTGGGGATTTCCATTTCAAAGCTTCCCAGGCACAGCTTTGACTAACAGACCAAGGTTTCCTCCACTGAGCTGCTTCTTCCTTCTCTGGGAATCATTTAACTAGGGAACTGGATGAGGCAGGACAACAACTGTTGCAGATAATGTTTCTCATTCTGTGTGGATTTAAATGTTTATTTTATCAGAGTCATATATTTCATATGATTTAAACCTGCGGATAGTAATTAAAGTGCACCTCAGTTGTAAAATCTATAAGTGTTACAATACTTTAGGACAAACAACAGGGCGAGATGCAACCTAGTGGTACAATGTAGATAAAAATCAAGTATCAAGCATAAGTCAAAAGTTAGCACATTTAAGATTTTGAAAGCTGTGTGTGAAAAAATCTTCTGTCTCTAATGTGAAAGTTATTTTTGCGTGGAGGTTGTACATTAACCTGATGATTTTAACAGTTGTCCTATTAAAAGTAAATTTTAACAAGACAAACAGGAGTCTTTTGAGCTGAATAAGCACTTGACCCTCATATGGATGTCACATAGATCGTCATCTCTTTTTTTCCCATGTCTAAGCAACATTTAACTACTAACATCCATGCCTGCAGAAACATGACTCTCTCACCAGAGAGAGTCACAGGTGTGTCTCTAGTATAGGTGATGTTCGGCAAGAGGAAGCAGCTGTTAGAATGGGGTGAAGGCAGAATGATGATTAGCAGCAACATAAAGTCACGTATCTTATTACATTGAGACAATGAAGCAGCTACTCTCAGTTAAGGGAGGCAACGCAATAAATGAACGGAACCTTAAAAGTAACATGGCTCTATAAATATCTACAAATATAAATAAATCAATCAAGCTTTTTACTAGCCGACACCATTTTCCAGTTATTATGAAAGTCTGACCTGAATAACATTGAACAAATATTTGAACAATATTTTTTTTAAATTGAACTGAGGTGGATGAAGTCATTCTAAATAACTACTAAAATAAACCACTGTCACTCATTGATACACAAGAGGTTTTGTTTTATCATGATCAAAGATCATTTATTTAAAGCAAAAAAGGCAACAATTATTAAGTTTAAATAATGTTTACTATAACTATGACATTATCATGTCGCTATTTTTAGTTTGATACATAAACTATAAATGCATGCAAAATTCTGCAGTGCTTTGCATACTATGCAAAATATCTTACCTTTAGTTTAAGCTATTCTAATATTAAAAGAGATAGAAAATATGCAGCTGAATATAAGTGTGCACATCAGGTAAGGAGGAGGTTGCACTTTACTTTGCTAGTCTCCAAAGTATCAAACTGTGGACACTCCAGCACTTTCTCTGGCATCTCATTAAAATATAATAAATATGTTTTGTTATACCTTGACAACAGGACCCACCTGATGCCTATGTGGCATCAGGTGGGTTCTTGGCAGTCTTGTTTTAATCTAAAATGATGTTCTAGGTGAATCATATTTGTTATTTTTCAGTTTGATCTCTTTCTATGTACTTTTCATTTGTTAACAGGCAAACCTTTGTTTTGTTATTTCAGTTTAATTAAATCTGGCAGGGAGAATTCAAATAAATCTGACCCTTTTTTTTATTAAAATAAGCTAAATTAAGAAACAAAAAGGACAATTTTGCAGTCAACTCTAAGTTGTTGACAAATGAAGTTAATTCAGCCTAACTGCAAGAAAGTCATATTTCAAACAGGACCAGAGTAGTTTTTCTCAGCAGGCTGACTAAAGGTGTACAGCAACAGGTGGGAAAGGGAAGCATCTCTACATCTTTTTTTTTTTTTTTGTCATATTTCGATTCCAATGAGAAACTATTAGCTTCTAACTTGTTAGTTCTGGTGCCTTCTCAGCCAGATCTCACTTTCAAATGCTGTTAATCTCAATGGACTTCTTGGTTGAATGAAGGATAATACAAAAAGATTTTGTAAAGTTGAGCTTTTTAAAATATTATATTGGATTTGTTTTAAATTATCTTTATAATGTAATTTTTGTCTTTTGAGTTATTTATCTCTGTCTAGACTGAAATCATATCAGTCTTGCTTCAGTTTTATCTCTGCCCCACGTTTATTTAACAAGCAACACATCTACTTCCTAAATTGTGTGAATTACGATACAGGGAATTCAAACAAATTTGAATTTCCCTTTTAATTTTTAGAAAAATGTATGTGACAGTAAAATAAAAATAAATAAATAAAAATCAGTCCCAAATTAATCTTAGCAAAATCAAAACAAAAAAAATATTAAACTTAAATTTAATATGATGCAACAATAATAACTGAGAGGGGGCGTGTAGTAGTGTAGAATGTTATCTAAACAAATGGGGTTTAAAAGTTATTTTTAGTGCTCTTGACAGTTTAGGACAGGGGGTTAATGGGTTAGCTTGGTTTGCTAACGTCTGTATCTATGGTAACCTTATTTTTTCTGACATTAATATTATCTTAGGAGACATGCTGCTATAGATATACATGTCTCTTTTTGTCTGTTTCAGGTTATCCACAGCCTACATACATTCAGCCAAAGTGAAAACACTACGCCCTCCGTCAGCTGGAAGTAAACAGACTGCCCGTTTGACAGCTAGCTTTAGCCCGCCGCTAGCCAGCTGAGGGAGCCAGCTGTCATGATGCGCCGACAGAAATATGACACTCTGTGTGCGTTCACATCCCGCACTCCAACACACAAAAATAAATATATTACCTGTAGTAGGAAAGTAGGCCATTGCTAAGGACGAACCATCGCCGTTGGTACCCTTTCAGATAGTTAGTCCATTTAAAGAGCCAGCCTTTGTAGGTGTCCGACCCCGGAGCTGGGGCCGCGGTGGAGGTGGATGCCGAGCCCTTCCCTTGCTCGCTCATCCTCGGCTCCGCCGTACGCCGAAGAGGCGCAGGTTGATAAACCGGACCGAACCGGGGAGGGGGCAGCGGAGACAGGGACACTACGCCACTGCGGCTGTCGGGGAGAGAACGTCCTCGCAGACGGGGAGGAGGGTTCGGTCTACGGCGAGAGCAACCACCCTGGACCCCTTTCACATGACTCCGGAGGAAGGACGAGAAGTGATGCCAAGACACTTTGCTGATGCAGACAGCTGCGGATTCAGGACACAGAGCTTAACAGAGAGGAAATTCCCTACAAGCTCTCCCTGTAAGCGGTTGCAGCCATAAGTAAAAGAGCAGTTATCGCCATGGCGACTGATCCAAGTTGTTTGAGGCAGCGTTTCTGAGAGGGAGCGGCCGCTGGTGTTCGCTGCCCGAGCCCCGGCGCCTGAATGGGAGCGACAGCTCCGTGAGGTCCAGTCTATGATTCAGAGCTGCACCACGTGACGGTGCATCTACACATTCTTAATAAACATTTGACGTGCGTGGGGATTCTGATTCCTAACCTCAAGTCGGTCAGGTGACCACCACGCAGATGTATTTTTGAAGACATTTCAGGACGCCATATAGGGAAAAGTACAGTTTGTCCCTGTACTAACCCATAATGAAGGTTTCACTGCCATTAAAAGTTATTTATTAATTATATCAGTTATCAGCACTTGGTCTTCTGCCATTTGTCATTTGAATACAATGCAAAGGTGATGGTACACTTTTACATTTTTCTGTCTTATTAACTTACTGTTAATGTCAGAAGTTTACGTACACTCATCCCGGACATACAAATCATAATTATAATTTATGCCTTTGAACCATTCTTCTTGCTACATGGAAATATAACAAAAAAAAGAGAGAAGCAGTCACACATTTTCTTCAATAACAAGCCTAAGGGTTCTCTGTTCTGCAAATGATCTGCTTTCCGGTAAGAATCAGTACAGTTTTGAGTGGTTTTATTTAACCAACTGTAGAAATAAATCTGTTCTAATTTCAACTAAATGTAAATTTGTAAGAAGCTGAAGTCACATTACAGCTGAAAATATCTAAACCCAAATGGAGGTGATTGTGTCGCACTTGGTCTTAATGAAGAGGGAAAAGATAAATAATTCAAAAATCAAGACTTGACTTCTTCTCGATTAAATTTATATCTACAAAATAATATGCATAGAGGACATTTTTGTCAAGCCTTATGTATACAATCATATGTTATTACTGAAATTTAATCCACTACGGCACCATGAAGAGGTCTAAAGTAGAATTAAGTTAGAAAAAATAATACGTTGCAAAGACTTTAATGAAAAAAATTCTCCAAATCAAGTAACAAAATGATCATCTAGTCTGCCTGACTAATAAAGACAGATATGAATGTCAGGCAGGTTTTCATCAGATGCTCAGTTTGTTGTCTCCCATTGCACTGGCTCCAGATAGCATTGCTTTACCACAAGATGGCATTGTTGTCATAATTATGCTTAATTTGTCACAATCATTGCAAATGATGGAGAAGTAATCCAAACAAGATTGGCGTTCTCAAATGCATTTATTTATTCATCATATGTCAAAAAAAAAATACTCAGAGAACCAACACCTTAAAAATAAAGACAAGGTTTCAGATTGAAAAAAACAGAAACAAACAGTAGCCCTTTTTATTCTGAAACACACACACACACACACACACAAACGGATGGGAACTCATGCTACACACAGTTGCTTTCTCATTTCTCTGCTACATATTTCTCTCAGTTTTTTTTTGTACTACTACAAAAAATGCAACCATCTGGCCCCACTGAAGGATTAGCACTACATTTGGAGGAAATCATGAGCTTGTGCTCTCACATGCCTTTGAAAAATGATAACATTCATACACTCAGCTGCTCACTGTGGAGTCAGGAAACCATGTAGTACAAAAAAATAATTAAACACAAGATCACATTTTCACATCAGTGCAATTAAACCCTGACCTGTTGGATTTTACCAACAATAGCATGCAAGATGATCCCTCTGGAGCCTTTCTTATATACAAATTTGTCAGATGTGTTCTCAAAGTACCTACCTTTATCTAGTCAAAAGAAAATAAGAGCTGCTCACAACATTGCCATTTTGACGCTATTCCGATAGTGATGTTAAAGCTTTAGTAATGATCCATTTGCATCCTGGATGGTACATGTAGGAGCCACTGAGCTGTGTTTATGCACTTTTATAAGATGCAAGAGTGCATTGCACAGAGATTACAGCGACCGCAAGAGGCATTTTCAATATGATATATTGGTGTGTAGTCGGTTGAGGGCATCGCTGCAGGGGTTTATTGCTCCATTCTAATCCAAAGCATCAACATCTGTTTCCCTATCTTGCTGTGTTTGTCCTTTACCTGCCTGAAAGTCAGTTATCAAACCGCCTCCCTTTGCCTTGGCTTGCCCTCTCCTCCAAACACAGATACTTGCATACACTTTAACACCTACCATCATGGGGATGCCAGCGTCCACTGAGGTCCAGAATTTTGGTCCCCACACATCTGTCAGGGCCCACAATTACAGTACATTAAGCACACATACATACACACCACGATGCTAGCACAGGTTATTTTATGCTCCTGCATGTCCCTACGTCCCTAGTTTCAATATACTCTGCAGAAACAGAGTCTGAGTGAGGGCAGACAGTAGTGTAAAGCCGCACAGTTTGTCATAATACGGGACTGCAGTGTTTTCTGCTGCAAGACAACCTTAAAATACCCAACCTTAACCCTAATCTGTAACAGAGTCAGGGAAAGAATGTCTATTGCAGGCTAATTCATCAGACCTAGAATAGACCTAATCATATCTATGTACATTTGAAGAAAACCTTTCTAGAAGATTTGATTTATTGCAGCAATTCGATTAAAGCAGTGGAATTTGTACATTATATAGATTCACTACATTCCGTATCATATATTTCAAGCATTTAGTTTGGTTAATTTGGTTGATTGTAGCTTACATCAAATAAAAATCGAAACTTTTGCTTCTCAAAAAATGAAGTAAGCTAAACAGCAATAAAAATTAATTTTCTAACACAGAAATGTTTTGGTGTGGTCGTGATCGTTGTTCAACAAACAGTAACTGGAAAGTAAGCCGAAAAGGTTGGCTGTTCGTAGAACGGCTGCATCCAAGCATTTAATGGAAAGTTGAGTGTAATGACAAAGGGTGACTGAGAACGGTGCATAAGCAAAAGAAATATCTTTCAGCTGTTGAGAATAAATAATTCTGTGTTTTTCTTTTATCTCTTTTAACTAGTTGCAAAGTTAAAGCTAAAGGAAATGAAGGAAACACCTTCAAAGCTAAGGGAAGTTTAGACAGAGGCTAACAAAGGAAGTGACCAACTGTTGCTTGTTGCCATTTTGTCCTGCTAACTCCTAAAGGTAGCATGAAAAAATAGACCAGCTGTATTTTGGTATTAATAAATGGAATTCATGAATTCAACTCACTGGCTCTTCTTCAACCTCATACATCAAGAACTTAGCGTGGAGAACGGATACATTTTTCACACAGCCTTGAGAAGATTGTAAAGTGAAGCGCATTCAAGAGTTAAGGACAGATTCACAAGATGTAGACAGCAGTAGAAGTTAATGCTTCAAGAGTCTCCAGTCATATATGTGGGTACTCAAGACGTGGACTATCATGTGTCCAAAAGAAGAAAAGCATATAAGCCCACTCCTGACAGAAGCATCCTGTCTAGTCTGACTAGAAAAGGCACTAGACTGTTGCTCACTGATCCAAAGTCCTCTGTTTAGATGAAGGCAGATTTTGAAATTCATTTGAAAGTTTAGGATTCAGATTCTGGAGGAAGAGTCGAGAGGCAAAGAATCCAAGATGCTTGAAGTTCAGTGTGAAGTTCCCAGAGGCAGTTATCATTTTGGGGAGCCAAGTCATCTGCTGGGGTTGGTCCACTGTGTTTACTTAAATCCAAAGTCATAATGTCCTATTCTGACAAGCTCGATGGAGATAATTTCACTTTCCAGCAGGACTTGGCATTGGTATCACTGCTAAAAATAGCAATACCTGCTTAAATAATCAAAATGCGACTGACCTAGACTCCAAAGAGAAACTTCTGAGTATTGTCAACAAAACGATAAGAGACACAAGAACCAACAATGCAGACAAGCGAAATGTCCCTATTAGAGCAACATGGACTTCCTCAACACCTTAGCAGAACCACATGTTGGTAACCTCGATGCCGTTTGACATTTATACTGTAATTTATGAAAAAAGACGCACTGACTGCCTTTACTGTATAGTATAGGGCATATTTTTCATTAGATTGACATCTCTGCATTACATTTTTTTTCTTGTGCAATATTCAAACTTTCTTAAAAACTAAATTTTGTGTTTCCATTAACCGGGATCCAGAATCCTCCAATTTGAAGAAAATAGACGCTTGAAATATATCATTCTTTGTGTAATGAATCTTTGTGATAGATGGGTTTTCATTCTTGAATTAAATCACTGAATCTAATAAGCTTATTGATTATATTCAGTGACGTGCACCTTTGTTTTTGTCTTTATCTTTGTCATCTTCTATTGTGGATTATTGGCCTTGTATCTCGAAGTAAATCCTAATGCGTCATATCTGTACTTGTGCCTTTTCACCATCCTGAATATGACATATCCAAAAGGAAGACTCAATAATATTGCTGCCTCTCTGGTTTTGAGTCTTACAAACACAGCTTTCATGCTGTCCGACCCGGTTATAGACCTGATGTATGAGTCGTGTTACATTCGGAGACCCGGCCTGAAATGTTTAGCCTTCAGGCTGATGTGTGAAAACATAACTCTGTTGGATCTCAAGTTGCTGTTGCTTCTATCGGCTTCCTCCTTTCTACACAGGATTAGACTAGGAAGTGGTTGGATGAGCATGTGTGGAATTTCAGAGTCTGTTACAGCGCAGAGTCAAATAAACCTCATGAAAAATCAGCTCAGTTAAGCAGGAGGCCACGGGGTATTTTTCCAGCCATTACGATAAAGAGTCCTTTTCTCCAGGGTCTGCTCCACCACGGCCACGAGAAGGGGTGGAGGAAGCTCTCGGGGTCACATGACTGTGCACCGGTTCCTCTGTAGCGCCCCCTGCAGACGGGTGGAGGTATGGTTCTGGCGCATGCCCCGTGCCACGGCGATGCCCAGCAGCTCCTTGAAGAGCAGGACCACATGCCAGTTAAACTTGGCAGAGCACTCCACGTAGCCACACTTCCACGTCTTCTTCACCAGGACTGACACGGCCCTGCGGGGCATGAAGCGCTGCCTCTGCAGATCCCGCTTGTTACCCACCACTAGGATTGGCACCTCGCTGCTGCTGCCTTCCCTGAAGGAGAATGTGAAGTGGGGGAAAAAAAGGAGGGGTTGGTTTCAGAAGGCACAGCTATCAGCTTGATGTTTGTCAAACCTGTTGTCACTGTGTAGTGTGTGTGTGTGTGTGTGTGTGTGTGTGTGTGTGTGTGTGTGTGTGCCCATCTTCTGAGGTGTGTGGGGGTGGACAGGAAGAGTGGCGCGCACACTGGCTCAAGGGCCCTCCCTCTAGTTGGTTTACAGTGTTACTGGGTATGAAAACATATGGCAAGCAATGAAGTACATTTGGGCCTTAGGATGCAGTTCCAGTCAGACGTTTGAATCGACTCATCTTCAGCGTTGGGGTCATGTAAATTTTCAAGCTAAATTATTTATTTAAGGTAATTGTTTTAGGGTAAAATGATTATCCAAGGTAGCGCTTCTGTGAACTTTAAGAACAACATTTAGAGGTTTTAATATATTTTAGCAAGTTGCAGACAGATTTCAATGCCATGCACAAATCTGGCGATGAATTTGAGCACAGACTTGGTGTTTAAGCACAATCTAAAACCTCTTGGTTTCCTTTAGGGATCTTTGTCTTGCTGGAACTCCCAGATGTGAAAACATTCAATTATTTGATCCAAATTATTGGATTATTATCCATAAACCAGAAGCTGCTTGAAGTGAATCCAGTTTGACATCTTCATAGACTGAAAGGAAGCAAAACAAAAATAAAATTAATGCTCTAAAATGGACTTTTTTAAGACTGGTTAAAATTTGAAAATTTCAAAAAAGACATTTTCTCCAAATGTCCAAACTAGAAAGAAATGAAACTATTTGACATGAGTGAGATGGTAGCTATAAAGCTTTTAAACCTAAAAACAACGCACCAGCTGTCAAGCACAGTGGTCACAGCATCACACTGTTTAGAGCTGTTTCGTTGACAGTGGTTTTATTCCATTTCACAAAGTGCCTGGAAAACTATCTCCAAGGTGAGGTGAGGTTCCAACAGCACAAAGATCCCAAAACACAAAATGAAAACTAGTTTTGGAATGGATAAACCAGGATAGACCTTCTCAAACAGCCATGACCTCAACCATAATGAAAATGTACAGGTTATGATTAAAAGTCAGGTCCATGCCAACAAGCGAACTCAATCATTTCTGATGAGAACAGTGGTCAAATACCAAACCAGGATCATGTCACAAGATTGTTGATGACTGCAAAATAAAACCTGGTTTCTCTGGTTTTGTGTTGTACACTCCTCAGCCCAATCCCAAAACCATGAAGGTTGACACAAGTATTCACATTTTGTGCTGGATAGTCATAACCACGTTGTAGGTTGACTGGAATAAAACAGGAGCACCAAACAAAGAATAAAGTAGACATTTTCAGACCACTCGCCTTGAAAAGTTAGACTCTGGTTAAGGTTTAATATCATTTTCATGTTATTTTTCTGTGAGGCATTCACAGTGTCATGATGACCCCATTGTGGCAAAGGCAGAAAAGCTTTCTGTCTTTTCATGTTATTGCACCGCTAAGATGCAAAATCTTGACCACTTGCATCAACCATCACACACAGCTGAGATCAGATGTAGTAAGACAGTAACTTTTTCATTTTGGACTCTAAAAACAAAAGACAACATCTGCAAGAGAAGAGCTTAAAGAACAACTACAAAAAAAAAAATCTTTAAGATGTACTTCTCTTTGCAAGAAAGCACCAAAAAGAACAAACTGATAAGAAAGATTGTTATCTGGACAGTCTTGCTGACTTTCAATGTCACTGGGGCCCATAATAATCTCAAGGGATTTTTCTTTCACTTTTCAATGTTTTTCTATTTCACTTTTCAGTAAAATGCCTGTTTATTTTACTCCTGGCCCTGTTCAATCTTTTTTTTACATCTTTAAGCTCATCTTGTAACCTGGCTACGATCCAGCAGCACAAAAGGCAAATACTTGTAATATTTTCCCCAATCTTCAGATTTGGATCAATGTTTCGCACAAAAAAAAAAAAAACAAACAAGACAAATAAACCCCAAATTATAGTAATTCATGCTGAAGATTACTGCATGTAAATGTCGGACCAAAGCTGGATTTTATAAATCTGAGTCCTGCAGCACAACCCAAGAACCTGTGTTGTAGGCTCTCAGGTCGAAACATTATCACTAGAATCTTGTTGCTGGCTTAGGGACCCTTTGTGTCAGTCAAATAATAAAAATAGAGATTACTTAGAATAAATTTTAATTCAATGCAATAAAATCCTTTTGCATTACTTTAGCTGGAGCTACACATTTTATTCAAGTTAACAAACGGATTTGGAGAATTAGTGGAGTGAAATCCTCTGCAAGCTTTTAAATCAGATAATAAATCTTCTGCTTAAATGACTGCAAGGATTATGCAGAGGTAAAATCTTGCAAAAACTGATGAATCATTAATTTATCTTTTCTTCTATTAATGAGTAAAGATCTTTTTGTCCCGAATTAGGTGTAAATCTCTGACAATGATTCGCATGTGAGTGCATATTTCCACACCTGCTTTCACAGACCAATAGCTTGACACAGAGCATTGCATAAAAAAGAGACAGATGCACAGTTCATTTTTCAAGCCCTGAGGCAGTGCTCAGTAATCTCACGTAAACTAAAAATCATCTCACAAATCATTGATTTCTCAGAGGGAGAGAAACAATCTACGTGGAAGTGTTTGGATTCATGTCTTCTTATGAAAACCATGTGGGAAGGGACCTAACGCCATCAGATGCTTCGGTGAACTAAAGGAAGGCGTCATGCTAGAGGGCAGCAGAAACAAGAGAGGAAATTCAGCGTTGCTCTGGTTTCCAGCAGATTTTTGTAGAGTCAGATCATTTCAACCCAACATTTTGTTCTTTTGGAGCTACAGAGAGAGAAACCCTCTATACCTCCATTATTCATGAACTCCACACCGGGTTGGTCCCCGCCTGGTGCTTGGCGAGTCTCTTTCATTCTGACATGGGATCTGTGTCCTGTGAAAACACGCCTCTCCTGCTTGGGATTCCTCTGGCATACACCCTGCACGTTGCCTATAATGGGTTTCTGTCTCCCACTATAAACATGGAGGGGAGGATGGACTTTGTGTTGGCAGCTTGGTCATGTACTACACGGCAAACAAATGAAGTCCCTCTCTATATGGAAATATATTCAGGTGTGCCAGTGTTGTGGATAACAAAGCATGTTTTCTTCTGATCCTTGATGTTCAGCCCTTTAGCCTCACGTATGTTGACACAAAGCCGTTCAGGAGACTTTGGATCTGTATTTTATCGCCCTGGTTTTCGCCCGTTGTTCCCTTCATGTGAAATAAAAGAAGAAATATCCCCCACATAATCTTCAAACTGCTGGTTTTGCCTTAGACAGCGCTCGTGGAGAAGCGCTGCATCAAATGTCAAAACAAAGTGGCTCAGTTTTCAAGGAGGATGGTGCTAAATTAAAAGATACCACCACAGAAAGAGTAAACATATATTTGTTGCAACTGTTACACTAAAAAGCTTTGTTGCTGGCGCTTAATTGAGAGACGAGGTAGCTTTATTTAAGCAATGAAGTGAAAAGGATGTAGATCAGAAAGGGAGGGGAAACGTGTGAGTGTACCTGTTCTCCACTATCTGCTGTCTGATCATTTTCACGTATTCAAAGCTCTCCACACAACAGATGTCGTACACCAGGATGTAAGCGTTGGCGTTGCGGACGCCTCTGCAGCGCAGATCCAACCATTCCTGAATGACAGAGAAAAACACAAAAGTGTGTCCAAAATTGATTTAAGAAAAAACAACTTAAATTATAAAAATTTTATATGTTAGAATAAAAAAAATTACACACATATTTTGTCAGCTAGTTGATGCTGTTTCTTTGGTTTAGATTTGTTTTTGTCATGACTGTATTGGTGGTGGAGGCGGGGGACCCAAGTTGTTGTGAGAAATGATGATTTTAATAATAAACAGGAAGGTGAACAGAAATCCAGGTAGCACAGGTGAATGATAAGAACTCAAACACACTGGTGGCACTGGGAAGGTACACGGCTAATGACACAACAAGCACGACAGGGAAACGCAGATACAGATTCTTGATTTTCTCAAAAAATGTGGTTTGAATTATATGAAAATCTATTAGATAAACCTGTCAGACACAAAATGCACCGAATTCAGAGAATGACCCAGGTGGGATTAAATACACAGGGAAGACAATCAAAGGGACGGTGGGACAACACGGAACTAAATTAACACACAGAAAACCAAATCCTCAGTTTTAGCCAGTGGTGGTGGTGGCTTTACGCTAATGCGCTAATAGCAAAGCTAATTTAACTTCTAGCGTTTTTGCTATAGCTTTGAAAGCCTCTAGCACACCTAGCTTCCCCTAAATTCATTTTCTGGATAAATTCTGAAGCGTTAATTGACTTGGATGTTTTGTAACTATTAAGTCGACTGACGTTTGACAAAAATGTTGACAGTTTGGTTTTCTGCTTCAGTCCTTTTAACTTGGAAGTTTAATGCCCTTATTTTGTAATCTGCTTCCATAATGGTTCCGTGTCCGCTCTCACAATAAACTTTATTGAGCAAGTGGGATTTACACAACAAACAAACAGCATCTGCGCTGTAACGCATCCCCACTGCATGATGCTGCCACCACTATGTCTCACCACGGAGATAGAGTGTTTATGACAATGTGCTTTGTTAGTTTTCAACCAGACATTCATTTCCCTCCTACTCCACACTACTTTAAGTAACTTCGGGTAGATTGCTGATTGATGTGGTTTGAAGATCGGAGCTTTGTTTGAGCTTTGATCTGAGCTTTGTACTGAAAAATACTGAAATGACTCAGAAAGTTTCTTTGTTTGCGTTGTAAAAGCCGTGCATTATTGTTGTTGCAGCACCTCTCAGAGAATGCGGTTCACATACTTACACAACAGAGTGATTACAGTGGGCAGCTAACTGAACAGCACTGCGCGTTCCTGTCTAAAAGCTCTTTGGCTCTTTATCACATTTTGGATGCCTCTGCTGCAGAGAAAGTGAGCAGTGAATGAATTCCTGACGCTGACACGACTCCCTGAGCTTCGCCTTCTTCATGTAAAGTCATTTGGTGATCACTGAGAAGAAATCGCCACTCGGTCTCCTAGCTACACACATTCAAGGACGATGACCAATGTTAGACAGAACTAATCACTCTGAGTCAGTTAAAGGAAGAAAAAGCAACAGTTTTACTGTATTCACTGCTATATCAGAATTTGTTCTCCATGGTACATTCAGCTTTAATGTCTTGTTTGATAATGGTGAGTTTCAACATGCAATTAAAAGCAACAAAAACATTGTGATCCTCCTCACTTCTGTTCATGGTGAGTTTCCTAAAACTCTCATAAGTGTTGTGTTAAACCACGCCAGCAGCCTCAACCGGCAGCCAATGAATTCATAAATATTTGATCTGATAAAAGAGGGAGCCAGAAACTTGAAGGAGAGGGGAAAGGGATCTTCTGGAGGAAAAAAAAAACAGATGCTGAAAATAAAAAATAAAAAACAAGGATAAGCCTGAGAAAATGCTGAAAAGATGAAAAAGGCAGAAGGATCAAGGGATGAACAAGACAGAGAGTCACCACCAGCTCTGCTTTAATAGCGGCTTGGCTTACTGAGACTGCCGTGGGCTCAGATGAAACTCATCTATGTTTAATTTAGCTTACCAGGCTGTGGAGACAGTGGAAACCGTACAGGAAACAATCATTTCAGCTACTCTAATACAATTACTGGAAAGGAATTTTAGGATTTCATCAGTCAGCATGGTGGTGCCGTGGTTAGCAGCACCGTTGGCAGTAATCTGATTGGGCGGTCCAAATCTCAGCCTTTCTGTGCCTGTTCCCTCTGTGCAAGCACAGGTCTGTCCAGTTTCCTTCCACCGACCAATGACATGCATGTTAGGTTAACTGGCCTCTAAAAATGCATTTAGAAATGACGTTATGAATGAATGCGTGGTTGTTTGCCCTGGAGTGTCTCTGTGTTGCCCTGAGATTTACAGTCGGCTCGTGCAGAGTGCACCCCATCTCCTCCCCAGTGACCGCTGGAAACAGGCACCAGCTGCTCTGTGAACCTGCTGCAAGCATGAAGCAAGCACAGAAAATGGGCGAATGGATTTCATCACTGAGCAAGTGTTTTAGTTTTCTGTTTTCAACACCAATTTCACAATATTTTACTCACAAGTATATTCCATGTAAGGTTCAATCTTGTTATTTACATTGCAGCTCAACAAAATAGTTCAGAAAAACAGGAAAACGTTTGCTTCTGAGCTTTTTCCATGCAGCAAATGTATTATTAATGGAAAAGTGTGTTCCTCTAGAGTCTGATGATTTTATTATGGGCGACACTGGTCAGCATTTTTATGCTCTCGATAGAAAAATGATTTTTTAATTCTGCACATTGTTCCCACTGTTAAATTAAACAGAAAAATTAATTAAGAAAAACTGGAAGCACTGGAAGTGTTGGGAACGTTGGTCTGTCTCACATCTTTGGAAGATCTGGATCTGGGTTTTCCAGTTAATCAAAGGGAACAATTCATCCTAATAGCAGATCTGTGAGAGACTATGAAGCAAAACTGACTCAGCATGTCATAACAACAAAGTTTTTTTTAAAACAGCAAAGTCTTAGCAAGTGGTACTATTTTTACTCCGACCAGTTTGATGTGAAGAGACACAGCAGGGAAGCTTTGATCAACTTTCAGGGTTGCCTCTTTGTAAGTGTTTTGAAAGGTAACTGATTGGTAAGAAAAAGTTACTTCTACTTGATTTGCGGTGATACTTTGCATGTTTTTCTAATCCTCTTTGTGAAATCTCTCCCCTCATATACAAACTCCTCAGCTTATTGTAAAAGTTTTCTGCTGGATTTAAGTCCAGGGCCCAAGATGGGCATGGAAGAAATTATGTCATTATTCTCCTGTTAAAAGAGAAAATACTGACCAATTTAGATGATGATGATTTAAAATCTCCAGGCATTTTCAATGAGTAAGTAAGGTTCCCAGTGACTGTATCTAACAGAGGGCATGAAACACGTTTTTCTCATAAGAGGCATTCACTTTGCTTAATACCGCTCCCATCTTGAGCATTTATCTCTGAAAGTTTGCTCTAAGTTTCTCCATCTCTATAGAATTCAGCAAGCTCCACATGTTTGTTTTTTCTAACATGTAAGTGGATCCTAATGACTTGGTAACTCTATGCTGCAGCTCTCTAACATTGAGTTGGAGGAATCCTTTTACATTGGGATGTGGTTCTAATGCCTAGTGGAGTCAGGAGGGGTGCCTATCTCCAGTGACAAGACAAAGAACCATACACACACACACTCAAGGAGAATATTGAGATTTATTTATTGCCAATTAACCTGACAGTCATGTTTTTGGACTGTGGGAGGAAGCCGGAGTACCCAGAGAAAACCCACGCATGGACAGGGAGAACATGCAAACTCCATGCAGAAAGACCCTGGGCCGGGAATCGAACCCAGAACCTTCTTGCTGCAAGGCAACAGTGCTACCAACTGCACCACTGTGCAGCCCCTGTGTGGCAATAAATCTGGAAGCAATATATAAAAGTGTATGTCTTTGAAAGAGTGGAGAGCGATTATAATCCATTCATGATCACAGTTTCTGCTGAAACCCTGCCTTGATTTTGAAAGCTGCTCAGATTAAATGCGTTTCAGTGGTTGCTGACTGATGCACTTTAATTCATGTCAGATTATTCAACCTTTTTTTGTTGTATAGTATTGGCTTTTCAAAACATTGGTTTTTCAAAATATCAACATGCAGACTGCCTGACATACTATAAACGACAAGCTGATACGACCAACACGTATGGCACTAAAACACAAATTGATTTGATTTTTGATTGATGCTGCTCTCTGTAGCTTTGCTCCTTTCCACCAGAACTTGAATTCAAAAAGGAGAAATTTAATCACACACAAAAATGTCCTTTTCATGCCAGCATGCTGCTCATCCCACGTAATGCAGCTGATAATTTATGACAGCGGAAGATAAGGGAAAAGGCGATGATCAGCGTGGTGATGTTACTGATAATGTCGGCACGCTGATGAGAATGAATTTGCCTTCAACGGGCCTGGAAGAAGTTATTTATGGGTCCGTGTCAACAGGAAGAAAGTCTCACATGAGTGGGATGGTAATAAGGCTGATGAGGCATGGAGGAGAGATGTACGGAACGACTGCAGGCAAAATGGGGAAGAGGACGGTGAGAAAACAGGTGTAAATATGACGACTTCTCTTTCCAAGACATCCAGCACCATTAAGAAGTGACTCAGGGTAGATGGCAGACAGTACTGCTGCCATTTGCCCCCCCTGCTGACCTTGGGACCCTAAAAGAGCACAAATTCACACAGACTAGGTTAACAAATCGATCTATTGAGAAAAACCTAGATATTTGTCAAGCTATAAAATAACCATTTGTAGCTAACTTAAAAATATTCAGCTGCTTGTGTCTGAGTCGGTGAAATATTCTACTGCAATTCACTGTAGACAGTTTAACAAGTAATAGATCTATTTTTTTTTTCTCAGGGCAGATTCTGAAGAAATCCTCCTCAAATCAATTTTTTTTCTTCTTTTGTTCTGATGTCAGAGCTGAAACATACTTAGATGGTCAGTTTAATGTTCCCCATGGAGACATAATCTTTTCCACTTTATAATACACAATACGTGCTCAGCAAGGCTCCTACTGGGGACAAATATTTTGTACAAGACTTTCAAACAGACGACTCTCCAAACTTGAATGAACAGTCTCTAAATGGATAATATTTGTATAGTCTTTGCTCTCCTGCCCATTTTGAGTATTTCAGCAGAAATGCAACATTGTTCTCACTTTGTTTTTCCAAATAAAATATGTGTTTGTCTTCTTTTAGCTTGTTGTTGTTATTAATTAGTAGCGGAGCGGAGGACCGGGATGCAAGCAAGAAAGTAATTTATTCAAGAAAGGTTAACAAACTTACAGAAGGAGGAAACACAAAAAACGGTGAAATCAATTCAAGAAGACAAGAGGAAACAGTAGATATTATTGGACAACAAGAGGATCTGACAAGGAAAGACTAAAAACTGGGGGATGAATTGCTCAGTAGGTGGTTAGTGGAAATTAGGCATGTCTACTGAAATACTGACTAGCAATACTAGCAAATACAAAGTGATACATAGGGATGTTTGGATGATACATCAGATGTTTGTTTTGCATCAGACGCTACGCCAAGTCCATTCATTGTCCAAGCTGCTTATCCTTGCAGGGTTATGGGGAAGTGGTGCCTATCTTCAGCGGTCATTGGGCAAGGCACATTCACATTCACATTTTTTGGTAGGAAGCCAGAGCACCCAGAGAGAAACAATGCACACACAAGGATAACATGCAGACTTCACGCAGAGAAACCACAGGCCAGGAGTCAAACCCAGAACCTTCTTGTTGCAAAGCAAAAGTTCTAACACTGTGTGGCCCACACCAAGTCCAGCTATGATTATTATGTTCCTGCAAAGAGTGTTGCTTCTCTCCACAGGCCCAACATGCTCAGCATCTGTCAGTGACTGTGTTTCAATGTGTTGTAAAACACATCTGGAGATCCCAAAAGCCTTTGCCAGCAGCTGAGAGAGCTCTACTGGAGCTGATGTGACCGTCTCTCTATCCTAACCACACACTGCAGTGCCTTTACTGTTCTTCTGGCCAAAGTGATGAATATCCAGGTTGTTTGTTTTCTTTTTTTACTCTAAAATGTTCCTTCAAAAAAAAAAATTTTTCCTGAATTTATGTATCTGAACAGGACCATAAAAACCTATTTCCTTGACGATTTAGCAAATAGATGATAAGTCATTAAGGCTGTTTTACCTAAAAGTTAACACTAGAAGTAATTTTTTTCCCTCTATAATCTTTAGCAAACTGGTAGATGTTGATTATTCCAATAAGTTATAATCCAAATAGAATATAATTATTTTCTCTTTTTTGAGTGCTTTGCTTAATGTATTGAAAAGGTCAAAAACTCTTCTTCAGACGAGTTCACTTTATTGACATGTCATGAGGCTAATTTGACTTTTGTGACTCTTTCAGGACGGAGTTCCTGCTAATGCCTTTTAAAAGTAGCAGCTAAATCATTTGAGACAGATGCTCTTATGGCTACATTTTGGAAACCAGCGAGAACACCTGAAGTGGGCAGAAGAGCAACAAGGCTAACAGAAAGGTTAGAATTAGGAGGAGCAAAATAACCTGCTGTTCAATCAATATAATCCTTTATTGCCTCATTAGTCACCTGTAAAATAAGTTGTGTTAAATGTGAGAATCACCACAAATTGGTGCAGCAATGGTCGACAACGTGTTGCTGAACAAAAATGTATTTCTGCTCGTGGCCTCGTGTAACCTCACGTCGGCTCTGAGGTCCCACCGTAACTTTATCAGAATCCAAAGCTATTTCAATCCCCATTTTGTTGCGTTTCTCAAGTAAACAGTGCACATTTTCCTGCCCTTAGCAACGCATATCATCACAGCTCAATCCCAATTGAGGCAGCTGAAGATATGAGAGGCGCACGGCGGCCGCTTTCAGTCGCAGCCTCACATCTCGTGGCCTAAAAATAGCAGCTTGTGTTCTCATCTCGTATCTCTTTGTCATCCAAATCCTGGTTTTAAATGCGGAGGCGGGGCTTGAGAGAGCAACACTACGTCTGCAGAGCCAAGCAAGAAGCAGAGCAAATAAACAAAAACCAAGTGCTGGAGCGTGTATACCGCATAAGTCGAAACATCAGGATGTGTGCGTGTGCCGCCGATGTGCGTACGAGAGAGCGTTGAGCATGCTTGTGGGAGGAGAGTGTGCGGAGTGTGTGACAGTAAAGTGTGGCCCCGCTGTCTGCATCCTTCCAATCGGCCTTCTTACCAGTGCGGGGAAAAAGAGCATCTCATCCTTCGCTCCTCAAAACCCAAACAGAACGTGTCTCCCTGACAACAGCGGGCCCTGGTCAGTTTCCAGCATGCAAAGACAAAAGCTGTTGCATCTCCGAGTATCAGGACGGGCGAAGAAGAAGAAGAAGAAGAAGAAGAGTGGCCCTTAATGGTATGTGTGTTTGTGATGGATAATGCTGGAGCACCGGGTGTATGGTGGTGAGAAAAGGCTGATGAGCAATTAGAGACGTGTCATGCAAAGGCCACAGCGTCTGACTAGCACATAAAATCTATTACAGGCCCCACAGGTGAAATTTCAATTAATCAATGATGACCTGTAGCTGGAGAATCATTAAAGACGGCAGGATATATCACTCCTCAGTGTCTTTGCCTCTTTGGAGACGGAGGAAAATATTTCTATGATGTGTTACAGAAAGCTGAAGTGATCTTGGATCTGTTTTAAAAACCTTGACTCTCTGCTTCCCTCTTGTTCAGGCTGAAACTGCTGGAATAAAATAGTTTGAAAGGATTGGTTTGAAGCTGCTGTCAGGATTGTAAACCTGGGATCAGTCTGGCTTTGTCCACAGCTTATGTAATCCACTTATCATCTTCAGTCTCATTCATTTACATGACTTTCTCTTTTAGCACATGCAGGATTGGAATATANTTAAAATAGGTTTTGAGCACGAATTGACGACAAACTACATCTCCCATAATGCATTCCGATTGTTACCAGCCAACATTACGGCTTCTCGCCACTAGAGAGCAGCAGAGTCACCTCAAGCTGCTTATTGATTTTCCCAGCGAATAAAACTGAAACATCAACAAGCTAACATCAAAACGTCCAAGAAAAGAAAAATCGATTTACAAGTAAGACTGTGAATGAAGATGTGTGTGAGTTGGTGGCAGGTCGCGCTAGACTTTTTTTGTTATCCGTTATCTTGACCGACAACATAAAAAAAAATAAAAAATTGGCCCTGTACTATTTTTATCCGTGAAATTATAATCATATTAACATCGGCTATTTAGTCGCACTTTATGCGGTTTGGTTAATATTCACCGTGAATCCAGATCCCATCACAGATTAAGCAGATAAGTGTATCTACATTTTTCTCTGTAGTGACAAAAACCACTGACTGAGGCCCCAATAACTTAATAAATTAAATTAAGCGACTTCACTTAAATTAGCATCACTTCACCCGCTGGGGTCTGAACGCACTTCCTCCTGGTTCTGCAGAAAAATCTGCGCTAATTCATCAGTCAGTTGGATCTGTCTGATCCAAACAGATCAACTGAACTCTGAGTGTTTTACCCTGTGCGGTCCGGGGTGCGCTTCTACCAGGATTATTTATTTATTTTTGCGTGGTTTCGCTTCTCCGAAACGGACAGATGTCACGTCTGCAGCTCCTCCAGAGCGCCGCTCTCCTGGGTAACTTCCACCAAGAAGGCTC
>NW_015113709.1:40619-44531 GCF_001443285.1 Poecilia latipinna | reverse complement strand
TTTTGTCTGGGGTGTGTGTTAGCAGGGATGCACTCCTGATTTGTACCGTCAACGTGGCCTGTTCAGGGGGGCCAATATGCTGAAGTGGCCCCCGGTGAAATTGAGTTTGACAACCCTGATGTAACACATAATTATGAAGTGGAAGAAAAGGTTTTACAAATGACATAATTTAAATGAGCCAGTATTTTAAGTTCATCTGCTTCCACTGCGATAACGTCTCATAACATTTCACAGAGCAACAAGTGGCTCTTTGGGCGTTCCTTAATGACTCTTAGAAACCTTGAAAAATAATACAGCACCAACTAGATGTGGGTTTCAGCAGTTTTCAATATTTTCATTGAAAATATTGAGGACACTAAATGTAACGCTTACATTCGATTTATTTTTCTTGCTGCTGGGTTGGAAAATACAGTATGTTCTTTGTCCCAATAATCTTCCACTCATATCAACATTTCATAGAACACGCTGCATCAAAAGTGGACACAGAAGGGACTGAGGTTATGAATGGCTCTTTGGAGTGTAAAGTGACCCTTGACCTCAGCAATCAGACTGGGTCCAGACTCTGAAGGAGCAGCAGAGATTTGCAGCTCAGACGAGAGAAACGGTCCCCAGGAAAACTATTGGTCCTGAACTGCACAAAACTTTCCTTTATGAGAGAGTGGCAAAACAAAAGTTCAGAGGTAAATGTTGTTTTCTGGTGTTAAAAGGACAGACCAGCTGGTCAGAGTTAACGGGAAAATGGACAGAACTAAATCAGGACAATCCTGGAAGAAAACCTGTCAGATTCAATGATTCAAGACTGAGACTTGAAAGCTAATGTTCACACATGCTCTCCATCTAATCTGGATCCACATCCAACTTCATCCATCCTAACGTTGCCCTGGGCAAAAAAAAACAAAACACCTCTGTTCACTAGACACACTGTAACATTGTAACATCTCCTTGACGTCTCCAACAACTTGTCAGCAGAAACGCTCTCTGGCCCAGCCAAGACGACGCCTGGTCCTGGCGTTATAGGTCATCACTGGCCACACTGATGTAATCAGTTTCAAATGGCCTGACGTGACACTCGGGCGCCTCTCACCTCCCTCAAATGCGCCAGGAGTTGAGTGGCGCTCATCATTCTGTACACAAGGAAGCAGTCGTCAGTGTGGGACGTGGCCAAAGGACGTCCACTTCGGAGACTCTTCCAGTCTCTCTCTCTCTCTGGCACTCTGTGGCACTGTAGGCTCAGCTGTCACTTCCATCTGAGATGACGTCAAAACGTGAACAGCATGATGAGGAGGTCTGCTTAAACAGCAGCTCCGATTGAATCAGGGAATGTATTAGTCGATTTATGGATCAAACATCTGTTGTCAGTTTCACTGTTCATTGTTAGAGAGCAGCAAGTTGTGTGAAAAGTACTGAAAATTTTGAATAGTTGGACATTAAGTTACAGTTGTACGTTTTAGGATCATCCCAACGTTTCCCCCAAAAGCCGAATCTCCCAAATTTTTTCTGGGTAGTCTATTTTTATATGAAATGGAGCAAATTCTGGAAAGATGCTGATGGATTAATGCTCTGCATGGAGCTATGAACCCATCTGCAGCAACACAGACAAACCAGAAACTTCTCCTGGTGGAAACATAGTCACACCACTCTGTCTGTGGGAAGCATGGCAGCTTGCAAATGAAATCAGAAAATATTGGATATTAAAACTTTGCTGAGCTGTCTCATGCAAAGAGTTACGAAACAGAAGACAAGGATTATTGTAAAAAAAACAACTTCTTTTGCATCCTTTCAGCTTTTAGATAACTTGTGAATCTCTTCACAGATGGGTACATATTCCAACTGCTTCCACAAAAGTCCAAACAACACAACGTGTTACATAAAGAGCTCTAATTTCTGCGCAGTTCACACAGTGAGCATTTAGAGAGATAACTGAGAAACTGTCCAGAGAGGAGCAAGAGAGGAGGGAGAGGAGAGCATCGTCAGTGGGTGGAAGTCATGGAGATATGGCACAAAGAAAGAAAGAACAAAAAAATAAAACAATAAGAGACAGAACAAGACAAGACCCATCATGCTGAATGCTCTATCAAGCTTAAATCCATCTGTCACCGCATCCTATGGCCGCGCTGTGACGGCTGTCCTCCAGAAGCTGTCAGCAGCAAACAGGCATTCTGCGACGCAAACAGTCTGTGAAACCATCTCAGTAAAATAAGAGAAATCCGGGGCTATAGAAGCATGAAAGTCTGGTCGAAACTGGGTCACATGTACCCTTTTAAATACAATCTGAGATGATGAGAAAAACCGCCAGGCTGCATCAGCACGGAGGCGTACTGACTCAACGCATCCTTCGGCTTATTCATCACAAATTTCAGAGGACAGATTACTCCTCGCTTGGTCACTGTTACTCTGATGGTGTCCATTAAGCTCTTTGGAAACTGTCTAATTGACTGCAGCCACTCAGCCCTCCATCGGTGGCCTATTCCCTGCAGTATTGTAACTGGGAACGGTGCTTTAATTCAATTTGCTACATGCTGCGAGTAAATGTCAATCGCTGTTCTTTGTGCTGCTTCAGTATACCCGCGGCCCCTGATTCGGGTAACGCGTCTCCGCTGATAGGGTCAATGCAGACAGACACAGTGACTCAGACATGCTGCCCAGACGGTGCTCAGAGGACATCAAGGATGTGAGGACAAGCAGGACACAACAGGAGAAGAGAGCAGACGTTCCGGGTCCGTTCCTCTGCAAATATAAGGCCCCACCGATCTGTCTGACAAAAACTGTGACAGTGGCACTCACTTGATCTTCTCAAAAGCAACCCGGTAACACTGATACGCCACAAGCTTGTTGGCGCGACTCAACCTTTAGGGACAGTTTAACCCCAACAGCCTCGTCTCATCGTCTTATTCCTGCTTTCTGTCCACATCCACCTTCATGTTCTTCGAGCGGCAACGTTTAGCAGAACGAATCGTTGTAAAATGTCCCTGTTGGTGACACACGGGGGACATTTGACCTCTTATCACCTTTTGATGAAACATTAGGTGTGGAAGAAAAGCTGTAATAGTGACAGGCGGATTGCTCAGGGCCCGTCTGCCAGCCCACACGCCGCCAGCTGCTCATTTGTTGACTCCCACCCTGTCGGATAACCCACAGCTTTTCTTGCAGGAGCTATCAGTGAAGCTGGGAGAAAAGAGGACATTTTCTGCCGCAGTAATTGCCAGGTCGGTGTGCTGACCTGGGAGATTTTCTCTGATGAAAGTCGTCGCAGACGAGAGTCAAATGCACCACTCAAACGACGCAGACGGGATGTGACGTTCGGCACAAGGTTAAGACACACTTGACTGGCTATTATTAGAGAGAGCTAATGATATGTCCACATCCATGTGTAAAGTTAGGCAAGGTCACCTCTACAGTAGCTGGAAGTGTGTTGCCAATGTGTGTTTAACCTCTAAGACTTCAAAAAAAAAAAAAAAATCCACATCAACCCAATGAAATTGTAACCTAAATCTACTCACGTGTAATTTAATCTCACTCTAAATCCAGCTGTTCTATGAAGGCCTCAGAGGTTTGTTGGAGGACAAGCAGCATCACAGAGGAACACATCAGGCAGCTCAGATGTAAAGCAGTGGAGATGTTTAAAGCAGTATCAGGTTACGCAACAATATTCCACGCTCTCAATATCTGTCAGTGCACGAAAAGTCCTCATGTGAAAACGGAAAGAGTGTTGCACAACTGCAAGATGCAGCCACCCACCCACACTGATAAGTAGAGCACAATTCAGAGACACAGCCAAGAGGCTCATGGTCATTCTGGAGGATCTGCAGTGAACCGCAGCGAAGGTGGCAGAGCGCGTTGACGGCACAACGATCAGTGGCGCTCTCCAGATATTTGGCCTTAACGGTGGAGCGACAATGCTGGGAAAAAAAA
>NW_015113709.1:0-36190 GCF_001443285.1 Poecilia latipinna | reverse complement strand
GTGTAGAGGACACAGCAAAGATGTTGAAACTTAAATCCAACTCTTTCATCTCACCGCCCCCCGCCACCCTGAGACATGGAGGTGGCAGCGTCACAGCAGAATCCATGGTGATGTTTCTCTTCTGTAGACACAGGCCATGCCAGAGTTGACAGGAACAAGGATGATGGTAAACTTCTGAAAATCACTAAAGAAATCTGTTTGATTCTTGAGACGTTGAGTTTTAGGGCTTGGTTCACCTTCTACCAAGGACAACGACCCTGAACAGCACAGTCACAGCTACAGTAAAACTGCTTATTAACGCGTTGTGGCTCCATGATCCAGTCAAAGTCAAAATACAAGGTACTGAATCAGGTGGGTTGAATGCAAATGCACAACACACTTTTCAGATTTTTTATTTGTAAACCGTTCTAGAAAACATACCCTTATTTTGTTTTGATCTCGATGTTTATGCGCCTTTTCTGTTTCTTGGTCTTTTAAGCAACATCCTAATGAGACAAAGTAAAGTTTGTGGTTGAAAATCGACAGTGAAAATTTTCAGGAGGTATTAAAAGTTTTGCAAAGCACTGTATGTATGGAGAATAGCAAAGAAATGTTTAATGGTTATTTGAAGTCTGATTTTGACACATAAAGCGGGTTTCTCTCTGAGCTGTCTAAAGTCCTCCAAATTCCCTCTTTGTGTTTCCACACTAGAGGAACGGCAGCACAAAGACGGGATTTAAGACTTGGAGGATTGGTGCTCAGGATTTATTTATTTATTTATTTCTAAAGCCCAGTAAAACTAATTCAAGTTATTGAAACTTCACAATCTATGTTCTGACATTTTAATTATTTTTTTAAATTATTTTCATCAAAGGACAAGTCCCAAACCATCACTGGAAATAGTTGCAACAGGCAATATTTTAAATACGCTCATTTAAAAGAGAAACAGAAAAGAGAAACTTTGAAGGACACTCAGTTGCTTTTAACTCATTGTTAAAGCAAAACACAGAAAGATACAGAGAGCCTTCTCTCGCCGTATCCCTTCACTTCAACGTGTGTTCTGCTAACCAGAGGTAGCAGATGACCCCTGGCTGTAGATAAAAGCCCAGTCTGCTCTGTCTTTTCACAGAGAGTTTAAATAGATGCAGCAGCAACATCATATCATCAGCTCATCTGAATGCACCTGACTCTGAGCGCCGCCGTATTGTAGTCAGAAATCGACCAAAGACAACCTCGTGATTGATTTTAAGAAATGTATAATTTCCTCATGAGGGGGTGTAGTTTACAAACTGATGCTCCAAGGCTTTAAGTCAGTCTCCATAGCAACTAGTAAAGGCATCTGATAGTGGGAAAAAAAGGGATAAATAAGGTTCTTATTTTGTCATCTGGCTGCAGTAGCCAAGAGATGCTGATTAGTTAATCAAGATTTGAGTTAAAAACAGAGAATGTGTGTGTGTGTGTGTGTGTGTGTGTGTGTGTGTGTGTGTGTGTGTGTGTGTGTGTGTGTGTGTGTCGCCTTGTTTTTAATACAGTTTAAGGACCATTTTCCTGACAAATACTACCTTGTAGGGATCCAACTGTTCCTTATGGGGCCCATTCCAGGACCCCAAAAGAAGTACTGCTGTTTTTGTGTTAGGGTTTGGGTTTAGGACTAACGTGTGAATTGAGTTTAGATTAGGATTAGGGGTTAGGGACCCAATGGAAATGGTTAGAATAGGGTAAAGGTCAGGCAGCCGAAATGAATGAAAAATGAATGAGAATCAACGTGAAGCCCGTGTTGGTGTGTGTATTTAATCATGGATTGTATGATCTATTTGTGCGAGGTTAAAGTAGAATCATTTCGGGGTTAAAAACATCTGCTTAAAGTGAGCCACATTACCTGACTGGCACTTGCTGGGAAGGAGGAGATTGGCGGGACGTCCAAAACCTTTAACTCATACATGTTCCCGTTCAGAATGACCGAGGGTCTGTACACATATCTGCTCCTGGTCGGCGTGTACGCCTCCGAGAAATCGTTATAGATGAACTGGCGGATTATAGAAGTTTTGCCCACTCCGGGAGCACCGATCACTGCGATACTCAGCGTCTCCACCATCCCTGGAGCCCGGATTCAGCACCATGGACAGCGACAGCGGCAGATGCGTACCGTCCAGTAAACACAGCTGGATTCCCCGCTGCTGCTGCTGCTGCTGCTGCAGCAGCCTCTAAATCACCTTAGGTAGCCTCGGCAGCGAGCGACAAAACCGACAAATCATCCAAAGCGAGGAAACTTCATCTCCCAGGTGGGAGCGACAAGAGATTGTCACAAATACAGACTCAAGCATGATCGCGCAAACGGAGGGAAAGGGGTCTTCGTCGCCTCTGAGAGAGAAACTCTTGTTGTTGTTTTTTGTGTTTTTTCAGGGGGCATCCCCGGAGAGGAAGCAGAAAAGTCCCTCCTTGCCGTCTCCACTCGGACATAATCTCATCCACGCTCGGCTCCGACCTTGCCAAGACGCGCAGGAGCTCTCCGCGCCTTCATTGATCGCCTCCTCTGCACCTCTCGCTCATTTTCCCCAGCGCTGCACCACCGCCTGCGCGCTCCTCCATGGCAGCGGGGCGGGGAGGGGGGAGGAAGGGAAGGCGCACGGCCGCGGGGACTCCTAAAGAGGCTCTCCACGTGTTCTGCAATGGCATCAAACCTCGGAGTCTTCTCGCCTTCCGCTGCACAAGGGAGGGAGGGGAACGATCATCACAGCCGACAGAGGTGCGTCTGCTGTAAAGGCATCTAGAGTGCGATCAGGAGCGCTGTGCGTCTGCCGTTGGAGAGACAGGAGCTCTCTCTCTCTCTCCCTCTCTCACTCCATCATCACTAATATCCCCTGCACTGCTCATCCAATAGGATCAGGTCGTGCGCAAAACGCGTGTTAAAGCGTGGTGTTCCCATAACGCCGCGGAATAGACGGTAAAGGAGCAGGCCACACACATCAACATCCAGCACCATACATCAACACGGTGTGGGGGGTCATGCAGGCTGAACATCACATCTCTGGGTGACCTATTAGCTGCTGGATGGGGTCTGGAGGTAGGGCTCTCGGTCAAATGCGTGGCATCAATCACAGCCTGGTGACAGCTCCACTCAGTGGATCAGTCTGGGAAAAAAAAAAAAAAAAAAACATCACGTGTCTCTAAGTGACTGGAGATGAGCTTCTGACAGGAGCAAAGTGCAAAACTTTACTCTGTCAGAGTTTTCTTTGGTGATTAAACCAGAGCTGGTGTTTGTCATATAAACCGATAGCTGTGAAAAAGGCATCAATTTGCAGTAATTTCACTCATTGTGGGCCTGAATTCAACATACATGTTGAGTTTTTGAACTCTCCTTCTGTTCAGGGTGAAATTATTCAACGGCACCTTAAATGAATTTTGTTAAAGAATTTGTTGTAAACTTTTCCCCTGACAAACTAAGTTTCAGCTGTCCTGTTGTTGAGTTGAATAACATGGAGGCCGTCCGCCGTATTTATGTCATCCACTTTGTCCTTTCCCACTGCATAACGCGTCCGCTGCCATGCTTGCCTGTTAGTAGATGTTTCCCCGGTTCAAAGCCTCATGTGAAGCTCTCAGAACTTTCTTCTCGTCTTCCCATTTGGGAGCAAATCACTCGGTCTTTGTCTCATCTGAGCATAAAGCCACTCACCAGAAGGCATCGCTTGTACATCTGGGCAACTGCAAATTCTATTAAAACTCAAAAGAAGCTTCTTTCTTGGTTCAAATCCTCTCAGTCCACCATGATGTGTAGCTCCCAACACCGAGGACAGTCATACGGCTGGAGCTCCGAGGTTCACATATTGCTCCTCAACAATGTCATAACTATTGGTTGTTCTGGAGTGAAAAAGTTTGGCAAGTGACAACCAACTTCTGAACTCATTTGAGACGTTAGTTGATCAGTAAACACTGAAGGGATCAAATGAAGCCTTTAAATACTCAAACTTAACCTGATGATGATGAGTGGGATGGAAACATTTCACCAGGACGGTGACAGCCTATTTGTTCAACATTTTATCTGCAGTTACATATGGAAACAAAGTATGGAGACACATTCAGTACCTTGACATAACTCTTAAAAATGCCCTTTTCTGTTTATAGCATCCAAAAAAAAATATTATAAACATAACAGCTTTTTTTTTTTAAAGAACTATTTATGTCATTAAATTTTGAATCCCAACAATAGAAGAGCATACAGCATAGCAGGAAACATGTATCCATTGTCTCTTGTCAAAGCTCAAAGTATGTGGACAGGACTGCCTCAGCTGCGACAGACTCCTGATCCCAGCGTTTCATACTCAGATTTCTAACGTTCATTTCTCCACCTCAGATGTGCATAAATAGCATAAAACATCATCTGGTGTTCTCTGCTCTCACCATGAACACATGCCTGCCAATCTTACTGCAGTAAAACATTTAAAAGGTGTTTAAATGGCTGCCGGGAGTAAACTCAGAATGACAGGAGAGGCGATGTGCTACATTGCAGCTTTTAGAGTTCAAGCATCAGAAACACTGGACTATCCTTCTGGTTCTCTCCAACGCCACAGAATAAACCCCTACAGAAGGATTAAAAACAAGGATTTTCTGTTTTTCGATTGAGACCGTGCCAATAAAGTAGGCGAATTGGCGCCCTCCATCGGTTTGCTTGTGTAACAGATGATAAATATCAGATTCTCCTACTAACAGAACATCTGATGGTTATCACAGATTTTGTGTTTGACTCTTCGCCAGCCGCCGATTCTCTGTTGCTGGACGCACAGGGACATTTCTCTCTCACAGTCTGAGTATCTGTGTGTTTGTGTTTCACATCAGTTCAACCAGCAGAAATCCTGGTTACATATAAAAAGCACTTTGGACTTTTAAGACACACCTGGCTGCTGCTGCAGAGAGCCACAGCCCCAGTGGAGAGTGCAGTGGCTTGCAGTGATATTCGTGCCACTAGAGTATATTTATATTCTGTCAAATTACAACCACAACACAACTTGAGATTTTACGTAATAAGCCAAAAGAAAGTAGTGCATAATTGTTAGGTGGAAGGAGAATACAAGGCTTTTACATTTAGGTTAAAAGTAAAAATCTGAGATCAGTCAATATTCTGCAAAGCTAGAGACTTTTTGCATTTTCTTGGTGAAACTAATTTGGGTGTTTATGGGCAAGTCTGGGTTACTTAAGGGTGTTGATCTGGATTTTGATTGGGCCATTCAAGTCGTGCAAGGAACTCAACCCACTAGCTCGGGGGTCCCCAAACTACGGCCCGCGGGCCGCATCCGGCCCGCCTCCTCATTTGGTCCGGCCCCCTGAACAATACCAGAGAGCATTCAGTGTTTTTTTTCATATATATGTGGATTTTTCTTCAACCACCAGGGGGGCTCTTGAGCAGATATGAAACTTGGTTTCCCTCAATGGAATATATACAATATGTCGTCGGCAGTAATCCAATCCCGCCCCCAGTCCAGTTTCACTCTCCCCCCCTCCCCCGAACAAAACTTTTCTAAGGTTTCTTTCTCAAAAAACTAAGACCGGCCCCCGACCAGAAAAGGGAACAGTCATGTGGCCCTCACAGGAAAAAGTTTGGGGACCCCTGCACTAGCTCCTTACCGATTGGTGAATCAGTGCATGAATGCGAATATTTAGAGTGTGGCCGGGTGAACGCGGCTTGTGTAGAACCATCGCTCGTTGCCCGAATAACAAAGTGCTGTAGAAGCTAAATCCATTTAGCATTTACTTGGTCTTCTACATGTCGCTGGTTCCCTAACAAACCCCTGAGGACTTCACAGAAGAGCTGGAGGTTTACCCAGACTCAATTACACACAGGTGGATTCATGGGGTGAGGTGTAAATGCAGCTGGTTGCACTGAATCTTATTTAAGAGCATCAGTGAAGGGAACTGAACACAACTGATCCCTTCAGATTTTTCTTGTTTAATCACAAAGATTTTTTTTGGGAAATTAAAGTTGAATTTTCTTCCCTTTCATAATTACGTGTTAGATTGTGTCAAGTGAAAAGGTGGAAAAGTTCAAGCTGTACGAATCCTGTACGAAGGAGTGCTGAGCAGAGAGTTCAGGGTTTTGTTTGCATGTTTGAGCATCAGGTGTGCAACACTGGCAGCTGGTGACCTGGGAGCAGAGACGTGGACATCTTAAAGGTCACCGGTTGTTACGGAGCGCTGTGGGAAAACAAACCGGAGGGGTCTATAAAAACGTGAACTTTACCGAGCAAATAACTGAGGTAATGTTTTACATCCTGTGGTAACCTGGGATGTCAGGAGAAGAAACAAGAACAACCACGTGGATTCGTCAGGACTTTAATCGTGTTTTTTTTTTTTTTTTTTTTCCCCAAACGACGTACACACATAAGACAAAAATCAAGTAAATCAAGAAACTCTGATTAAACATCTGATTAATTAACACAGCATATGTCATATGAATCATCCATCAACACACACAAAAGGGACGCACACAGAATGCATTTTCATGAAGTAGTGAGAGTGGGGGCATTCATGCCGAAGAGACAAAGGGCTTCAGAGCGACGACTTGGAAAACAAATCCAATTAGCCCTCCTTCAGGTGAGACAGTGTGCTACGACATGTATGCTTTTATCTGTAACAAATGACGACATTAGTTTGTGTCACCTGGGCCTTCATCTCCGGGTGGAGAGCTGCAGCGAGGTTTCAGAGGAAACGAGAGCAGAGTGGCAGAGAGCCCGAGAGGCCGCCGCTGACGCAGGAGCCGTCAGGACATATAAAAAAAAAAAAAAGAAACCTTGCACCCTGAGGCTCTCTTCCAGCTTGCTGCATGAACACTAACAGGGAGAATACAAAACACAAATTAAACCATGGAATGACTAAGCACGAGAGCAGTGAGCTGACACCTGCTGCTAGTCTCTAAATGTCAAGACATTGATGTAAAAACGAAAACAAAAACGCACAGATTTCCATGCACACGTCGGACAGACATTCTGCTTTCAGAAACAGTAGTAGATCCAAATCCACCGCTCCGTAAAGATACTAAAGAAAACTTTATAAAAATCACTATAGTGTAGTTTAAGTAATTACGTGTCCACCAGACACAGGCCTCTTTCTACTGCGCCTCAACTTAAATGCACCCCTAAATAAATATACTGAAGCTGATGGCTCACCTGCTGATTGCAGGTGCTAAAAATAGACTGAAGTTTGCAGAGAATTGGGGCTAGAAAATGATTGCAAAGCCTCATGCAGAGAAAGTCACAGGGACAGACGTCAGTCCGCCGTCTGGCCCTTAATGAATATGGGTCATTATGAAGGAAAGGCAAGAAAGACTGGAGATGTTCGAATGATTTAGCTCAAGGCGAAAATCCTGAACTAAACATAATTAAAAGGTGGAAAGCCTGAAATCGCCGCTGTCTTTTCGGGAACTAAAAGTGCTGCTCTAATAGGTTACAACCGACGGCGAGGCCGTCTACTGAAAGGACAGTACGACTGCAGGACGGCGTTTCTGCGCTGCGCCAGGCTGCGGCCTGGTCGACGCGTCGCTGAGAAAGGGCAGAAGAAGGTGCCAGGAGGTCGATGCAGCGCAGCGGAAGGTCAGATGTCGGCTCAGTTCTTCAGCACGGCCTCGTAGCTCTGGAAGACGCACTGAGAAACCTCCGGAGCTCTGCACTTCAGACACACCTGAGGGACAGAAGGAGCTGATTAACGACATGCAGGTTTTAACGAGCGATAAGACCGCTGACTGTCTGATCTCATCTAAAATCTTTGTGCTCAAAGATGTTCCCTGAAGTACATTATTTCTTAAAGAAAATGTTTGACAACTCATGACCTAGAGTTAAAGATCAAGTTTGTTTGTTTTTTCTTTTTACCTTCAGAAGAAAACAGTAACAAACATTGAATGAAACCAGCAGTCCAGCAGCAATCGAGCTTCTAAAAATAATTTTTAGTAATGGATCCTTTCATTTTTGGGGAAATGAGTTTAATATATATTATTCCACTTAATTTTTTTTTTCTATTATTTTCATTACTATAAAACGATTTACCAGATTCAAAGTTAGATTTTTTTCCCCTCAATTGTACAAAAAATTCTAGACATTTACAAAGTGTAATCTGTGGATCTTCTTAAATAGTAATTTTACTGTCTTTAGGAGCCACAAATAATGAAAGAAAAACCATGAACTGGTACCGCCACCTTTATTGATACATGGACATTAGACGCACTTTAGGAGCCGCAGCTCCAGTTCAACCTGAACTGAAAGTTGTCAAGAGGCCAAAATGTAGCAGCATATCAGTTTCTGAACACTGGTGCTTTTAGTCAATACGAGACAAAACCAAAATGCTAAAATATGATGGGGTAGATCAGAAATGTCAGTTTTTATATAAATCAAGCCGTTAGACTGTTGCCCTTTAGAAAATGAACGAGCAAAAAGAGGATTAAATTAGGCATTTTTCCTGTTTTTTTTACCCTAACGTATTAAAGTGAACTCCATATTTTTACTGAAAAAAGTACTGTTGATCACTCGGTAAAGTCAAAAAGCAAAATTGGGAAATAAGCTAAAACAAAAAAAGGAAATAAAAAAAGAAACAAAAAGACTTCAAACGGTTAAAACAAAGAAAAAACAAAACTGATTTAAACTAATTTTAATAAAACAGCCTAAAAATGAACGATACCAATAGACTGCCTCAGAAATCAACATTCTTGAGTCGAGTTTTGTGAGATTTTTTGGGGTAAATCAGGCCATGATGGGTAATTAGAAAGACTCGATCACTCATTTAAACATATTCATCGGGACACAGCAAAAATTATTTCTCACATGGGAGGAACAAAAAAAAGAGCCTCGGATTAAAAGCCCCTCAATTTAGTCTTATCAGGCACAGGCAGACCTACGGACAGAAACACAGATACATAAGCACACTGGAGGAAACAACGGCGGCCTGCATGCTCTTTGATGTCGGCCTCAGCTGGGGAAAAGGTTCTGGATTTAATGGAGCATCATAAAGTGAGTCCCCCTTCCGCCCTCCCCTCCTCCTATCAGACTGCAGATATTATTTTTCTCCCAACCAGGAGCGTGCCGTTTACAGGAAACACCAGGCAGCGGGGGTTCTTGCTTGCATCAGTCCATGATGTCGCAGAAAGCAAATCGGACCAAGAGGATTTGGGGGAGGAGGGAATGCAGTAATTAAAATTCTGCAGGAGTGAAAACCTCTCAGCCCTGTGGCAGCCAGGAGCTTTAATGACCCAGGTGTCTCTGATGGGAAGGACGAGGACAACCTGTCCCCCCCCCCGGAGACGCGTTGCCGCTCGTTCTGCTGTAATCACCGTCACCGCTCAGAATCCCATTTGTTACACTGAGGAGGAGCTGATTAGTGCGTAGGAGGCAGGGTCACATTGTGGCTGTACAACCCCGAGGCGTACCAGTCAAACCCCCAGAGTGGCACGTTCAGGTAAAGCGGCGTATTTTGAAACAGCTGCTTGCAGCGACGGCTGGATCTTTCATCTTATCAAGCAGAAAAGGAAATAAGCTTTCCTTTTCTCATATTTGAAGCTTTTCACTGGGTTTGATGCTGATTTTTTTTTTTTTTTCTTTCTGAATTCATATTACACTGAGTAATCCTCCATTATCCTAATTACAAGCCGGTGTGTTCACTTATTTTGTTATAAGCCATCAATTGTCTGTTGCCTGTCCCCGTATCAGCGCCCCTAATTCTCTATAATGTTTACTCCATTATCCTAATTACACTGATCAGGTATTCACCTGAAATGGGATGATATGTTGAAGAGCCGCAAAGCGGGAAACGCAGGGTTGTCGATAAATAACGCCGCAGCGGAGCAAAGCCTCCCTCGGCTCTCCGGGCTCTTCACTAATACACAGTGCTGCTGCTGCCGGCATTTAGACAGCTGTGCTGCTATCGGCAAAATGGCAGGAAGCGCAGAAGCTGCGGCTGCCGCGCACAACTCCTAACGGCAGCAGGCGGGAGCTCGGCTTGTTTTTAAAATAACAGCAGCGCCACGTCCTCGGAGCATAATGGCGAGGAAATTACAAACTCAAGTAGGAAGAAGAGGGGAAAACGGGGAGTTAAATATTAATGGATTCTTCCTACACAGTTTTATTTTCCCTCTTGGAAAAAAAATACGAGCATTTACTATCAAAGTGTTTTGATTCTGCAAGCGCCAAGCGCCGGGTGGGGAAAAATAAAATCTCAAACTGCAACATCACGAGCCGGAGAGGTTTCTATGTACCGTCCTAGATTAATCTGTGATATGCACTCTGTGTTTTCCAGTAAGTAAAGAAACAATCAGTTCTGTGAACTGCAACAAAAACCCGTTAATATCACCTTTAATGAAGCTTACAATGCTGGAAGAATGACTCGCTTCGCTATAAAAGTGATTCAATTAAAACAAGTCATTTAACATTTGTTTCAATGTCTTCAATATGTAACAGACTGAATAAAACTGTAAAAAATATGAATTGTTTATTTTATAAAAGGTAAAACTCGTTTGAGCTGATTTATTTGTATCCCAGAAGAAACCAATAATTCTCGCAAAAATATTTCTGCAAGAATATTAGTTCAAACCTTAAGAATCAAATAAAATAGCATAAATTAAAATATCTGAGTTTGATTCTGAAAGCTCAGCACACAGACCTTCTGCTGCAGAATCAACAGGTCAGAGTGAGGAAGGAAAGCAATGCAAATGATGCAGCGCAAAGAAAGAAGAAAACAACCGGCTGGGAAGTTTGTGAGGAGAAACCCGACAGAGGCGTCCAGAAATAAGCCTGCATTAAACATAAAGTGAAACCAGGTATTGATGCCAACGCAGAAGAACACCAGACACAATGAGAAATAATTTAACGACAGCAGCGAACAGCAAGGAAACAATCCAAAGTCAATCGGCTGCCTGCTGACAGAATGTTTTCAGCAGCAGCTGGATGGAAACTTAAATCAGTGTGATTCCTTGGAGCGAGACAAATCAACAATTAAAAGATTTAATCGGGATAAACAAAGCAAAGGTGAAGAGATGCGTCACAGAAACAGACCGGTTATCAAGTTGTTACTGAGCTGCTATCCTAGTTATTCCCTCATCTGATTATTTTGATACCAAAAACACTGCTAATGTTTTTTTTTTGTTTTTTTTCCATCCGTTATTCTCCAAACTGCCGTCTTTACATGAAGAGAAATGAGCTCAGATGTTCAGCAACTGCAGTGATTGCTGAACATCTGCGGTTCAGCAACCACCGAACTGCAGATGCTGAGATCGATCAAGTCCTTCATGTTTGCCTGCAGAGAAAACCTCAATTCTCTCTGGAGAAAAGTTTTCTGGTCTGATGGTGCAAAGACTGAGCTTTCTGAAGACAAGGAATATGTCTGAGTCAATGTGGGGCTTCCAAACCTAACAAAAACCCAAATATTCCTACTCTGAAGAGCGGAGATGGTAGCATGAAGCTACAGGATATATCCACATAACAGCAGCTTCCTGTTGATGATGACGAATTGATGTTCCAACACAAGAATGACCTCAAATTTGACCTAAAAAGCAAAAACCCACCAACAAACTAATCAAATAAAATGTACTTGTACACATCTGCCAAGAAGAGTGGATTACTCTGAAACTGCAATAAAAAGAAAACAATGAGTCCTGTTTCAAACGATTGACGTTGCTAATTTTGTCACCAGTTAATCTTAAAAAATAAAAATAAAATAAAAATCACCCAAAAAGCTTCAAAGTAAAACAACATTCACCCCAATTATGAGCGTATGCAAACTTCTGAGCTGTTAATATTGAGAAAGTAAAATTTTTGGCCTTTGATTAAAAAAAACCCAAGCAATAAAGCTCTCAGCCTGAGAATCCCAATGTACAATATTCGTATGCTGAACAGAAATGGATATGTAGGCAAACCGAAGCCTTGTGTATTCATGGAGTTTCTATTTCTGAGTTTACTGACAACAGTAAGAACACGCTGTAGAGGTGGGCAGAGAAGAGGAAAATAAAACAAAATAAATCAGCCAACATCACTGGTCACATTGTTGCCATGGGGACAGGAGATGGCAGATGAGAACAGCCCAGCTTCATGTCAAGAAGATGAGCAGCATCCCAAAGCTCCCAGATATACAGTGTACATAAGTTCAGAGATGGAAAATGAGGTCGTTAAAGGAAGTAGACAGGAGCTGCAGCTGATGTTTCGTACAGGAATAAAAGCCACTCTGCCGTGTTTTCTGTCTGCTTGAAAACTTCTCACTTTTTCCTTTCTTCCCATCACCTTCGTAGAGTTGTTTTCGCCTGCAGCAGGCAGCTGTTTTCAGCAGAGGAAGGTGTGAATGTGTGGAAAAGTGGGATTGTTAGAGACGTGGCTCCAACGAATACAACGTCATATCAACTAAAAAGGTGACGAGTCTTCAGCAATGCAGGTTTGGAGCTCCGATTCTTCATATTACTAATAAATTGTTACATTTCTGGTAACCCATAAAGATTTTAGTTTACCCAATTTCTAAAGTGAGCAACTCTCTTTTGTAAAATCTTTGTTTTGTTTTTGTAAAAAACAAAAACAAAACAAAAATCTGAATTCAAAATTGTGATTTTTAATTATTTAGCTTCCTAAATAATTAAACACATTTTCCAAAGAGTTAGCAAGAAGCAGACTGGGGAGTGGAACTGGGACAAAGCTTTAATAGTTCATATAAATAGAAAGGTATCGTGGGAGAGCTGAAGTCAATCAAGTTTAGATTATGAGGAAAAATAGGCCAAGCTATGATTATGGTTCAAAACAACACTGGGTGCAGAGCAGGAGAAAGAAGAAGAAGAAAAAAAAACTAAAAAAAAAAGAAAAAAAAAGGACCCAGAAGTGTATGTTTCCTCTGAAGAAAATGATTCTTAATCCCTTTTTTTTGTTTGTTTTCTGAAACACCGTAAAACCCAGTGAAAAATGCAGTGGCAGGGCTTTACTCCTTCAGGTCTAAAAATAGCGTTCGACAAAAGGCTTTGGCAGCTTGGCTTTAATGTTCTGTGCCAAGAGAGCGCTGGGACCCTGCAGCAGCTCACAGCGTCACTGTACATTATGTGCATGCAGCAATATAAACTCTGCGCTTACGTTCACTGCACAGTTTGCAGCCTACTGTGCTGTGCAAAACCATTTGCTCCTCAAGACCTTGTTTTTTTTTGTTGTTGTTTTTTTTTACATTTTGTCATGTTACAATATAATCAGTACAGCTGACCTGTATTTAACAGGTTTGTTAGAGAAAAGAAAAATCTGTGAACAAATGCCATTAATGCAGCGTTAGATCAAAAAACAATATCCCAAAGCTCTGAGGATCTCTTGATCTTGAATCAGTCATTTGAAAATGAGAACAGTTATGGTGGGAAATCTAAACGGAGAGCTCATGAAAGGAGAGAAGTGATCAAAACGATCACGGTAACCCTGGAGGAGTTGCAGAGAGCTGCAGCTCAGGTGGGAGAAAACTGCTGACAGGGCAACTATTAGTTTGACCTCGATGGAGGACGAGCAAGAAAATAGAAAACAGATATGAGAAAGAAGCTTTTCTGGTCAGAAGAGGCCAAAACAGAAATTTCTGAGATGACATGCAAAATGTCATATGTTACAAGAACTAGCATTGTACATCAGTCTGACCCTTCCGTCCTCACTGTGATATATGTCGGTGGCAGCATCATGCTGTAGGGATGCATCATCTTCAACAAGAAGAGGCAAACAAGTCAGAGATGATGATGAGAAGGATGAAGTTAACCCAAGAAGAAAAGACGTTTTAGGACTAAAATTATATTCAGGAGGCTTTTACAAAAAAAAAAAAAGAATCAGTTAAATAAAAGAAAAGAAATGTGACAAGGGAAAATGTTAAGTTAAATTTTAAGGTCCCATGTTGCTTTAAATAATTCTGAATGGCACTGAACCAGTGAGCTTCGAGCGACACTGAGGAATACTTTGGGCTTTAAAATGAAGAAGAACAGCATAAAGAAAGGAAGAGAAAATACTGAAGGATAAGAGCGAGCTTCCTGGATCGTTAAAGTTTAATAAAAACAGGATGTGCTGTGAAATAAAAAAATAAACTACACGTTTCTTCCAGGATAACAAATATTCCTCAATCACCCAGGATACTTATTATTCGAATTACATTTCTGTTTAACAGGTTGGTCTGTGCAATGATTGATAAACTGAGGGAAGAGTGAACCAAATGAAAATTCAGAGGATTTAATGACCACACATTGGATGACTGATAAATTGACTGGCCCAGACAGGAGTAAACAAAAAGACAGTTGACGCTGCCTCATAACTTAAACATGAGGCGAATGCTGACGGAGGAACGAGCAGGGAGGTGAGTCGCATCAAGGTCACCGCTCGCTCCGAATCTGTACGCCAAACACAATCCTTCAACTTCATGACTGAGACTCGCTGACAAAGCAGAGACACGCAACGTCATAACGGACAGGAATGCGTCAATGCATCCACACAATACTCAGGAAGTTTGCTGCTCATCGCAGCGCATCCGTCTCTGTCACGGCTGCTTGCTCACTCGGATCCCAGAACGTCAATAGTCTCGATCCTTGTCATGGAGCGGTGACAGTCTGATCACTGAATCATTCCGACTTTATTCAGTACAGAAGATTCTTAAACTAAACTGAATGACCTTGCTCACTTTAAGCATGCACAGAGTTAAATCAACATAATCTGAAGCATCTTTTGATTCAGTTTTCTTTGGTAATCAGCTTCAAAACATTGCAACTTTCTCATTAAAGCTGCGGTATGTAGCCTTTATTTTAAATATGTGTTTACTTATTTGTTTAAATTGCCACTGTGTTGTATAATATTAGAGTCTGCAGAAGAAGAAGAAGAAAAAAAAGATCCTCCGTCTCCTCTCTGTGGTCCTACAGCTATCTCCAAAAATACACAGCTCGGTTAAAAACGACCAATCAGAGCCAGGAGGAGGATCACACTGATCACACCTTCCCTGATGAGGGTGGATAAACAGTTTCCTGTAATGGTGTTTCTCCACCATTAGCACATTTAGCAGCATGTACCAGAGGATTATTGACACATCTTCCTCTTGGCTCCAATTGGTAGTTTCTGACGAAGCGGTACCATACTGTCACAACATGGTGAAGATTTAACAAATGTGTAAAAACACATAGTGCTTATAAAAGTTACATACTGCAGCTTTAAGTCATTTTTTGTGGATTTAGATGTATGCATGGACTCTCTGTGAAATCTGAAACCTATCTTCATATTTATAGCAGAAAAGTTTTGGACAAAAATTGAAACACATTTGGACACGAAGCAAAGTTTCATTTAAAGAAAGAAAAACCTCAAAGCGTAATGCTACCAACGCCGACTTATACTGGGACTATGCTGTCACCGTCTGTGCCAAGCCTTTTGGAATTATGGCCCAAAATTTCTTGTTTAGTTTCATCGACTATAATATGTTGTCATACAACAACTTTGTGAGATTACAGTCAGAAATTGTCATTTTCTTCGAGAAAAACAAAACAAAACTTATTCTTACAACCCTGCACCTTCATTCAGATATAGCAGGATGACTGGGGAAGCAAAATGCAATCAAAGAGAGAATCTGCACAATGTAGGATGAAGACCATCTAACGTTTACTTCTATGAACACGAATCCTTTTCTTCTTAAAAAAAATTTAAGTGTGAATTTTGTTCTCTGATGAAACTCCCAGGCCTTCAGAGAACAGCTGGATTCATACTGCAATTATGTGAAACACAAGTGGACTTTATCTGCCCATTATGTGACTTCTGAGGACAATCAGTTTTATTTGGGGGTATCAAAGAAAAGCGGGCTGAATACTAATGCACAAAATCTTATTTGCAAAATGATGTAAAATTTAGTTCAGTTACAAAAGGAAAAATTTACCGAATGACAACAGTCAAACATTCAAGAAGACGCCTTAATGTTCATGACAGGTTATTGTGTCATGTTTATGTCAGTCTTATGCACACACCTTCAAATAAAGTGTTACCAAAAAAACTATTAATCCTAGGCAGAAATTAAGTAAATTAAAACTATGTGCAGATATATGACGTAAAATGTGTCAACGGTATATTAAAGGTTGTTGATCTGACAAAAATGAAAATGTTTAAGGGGTGTGAATACTTCTGCAATTTACTGACTGTACCCATGGATGTAATCGGTTATAGAAAGCTTTGAAGGTAAGCTTGTGGAAAAAAAAAAAAAAAACCTTTTTCCTCATCAAAGGAATCATCTGTCAATCGTCTTTTATTTATATGAGGGCTCCCATGTCTGCTTGTTCTCATGGTGAAATATTTCTCAATATTTTAATTGTCTTTCAAACTAAATTGCTGACAGTGACCTTGTCTCCTCCCAGCTGTTTCCTTCTTCAGTAATTAGCAGCACAATCAGAGCAGTGATTAGACCAAACAGTTTGTTGTGCAAGACTCACTGTGAAAGTCGGGTTTCCTGTCTGCACCCGGAGCTCAGCCAGAACCCAGATGCCGTTGCTGAGCTTGGTGGACTGGTACAGCATGTCCTGGCCGTCCACGGTGCGCTTAGCGATCGTGAAGATGTTGCTACCCTGAAGTTTGTTGGAGGCTGCATCTGTTAACAAAGAACGCAACAAGAGATCACAACCTCCCTGCTGAAAACGGTGCTGCACAGTTCATCTTGGCTCAGATACTTAAATCTAAACCCCTCGCTGACTTCTATCATGCTCTGAGACCGTCTGTCATTAAATGCACTGGACCCTGCAGAATCTCTTGTTCCTTTAACCTACCCTAGCACATTTTCACCCCGGGCTTTCTGTGAAACACCTGTGTAGTTTCTAATTCTGAAATAACTCCTCAGCCTCCCTGATGCACCCCAGCAGGACGTGAAATCCTCTCTCTTTGTTCCTGGAAAAGAAATTCAATCTGTCGGGGTAACTCTCCATTAAGCCATTATTATGAATTCTTCTCCAGTCCAGCGCTGCTCACACTCGTGTAAAACTAAATTATGACACATAAATAGAGAGTGCAGCTGATGAGTCTTTATCAAATATAAATTGCTTCATTAGCTGGGATTAGTTTTGAGATAGACACGTCTCTGTCTGGCTATTTCAGTGTGAAAAGAGGCTGCGTTTTTCGGTGCGGTGATGTGTTTTTCTCTTCATTAACCCCCCGTCTTACCCGAGCTGAGATGGCAGTCTTTGATCTGAAACTGGGCCTCGTTGTCATTAGAAATGTCTTTCCATGTGGCGAGGAAAACTTGTCTCTCTGTTAATAAAGACATGCAATCATTGGGTGAGTTCCAGAAAAGCTTTCTGAAATATATGGGTCAATAGCAGCACCATTTGTGTTACACTATGAGTTTTCCCACAGTGCAGCAAAGACAAGAAAAGAAACAAAAAACCGGAGCAAGCAGTGTGTGAGCAGTTCATTTCGACTGTGGAGACGAGGTGTCCTGCTGTGGCTTTGGCTGTGGAGCATTAGCTCACAGCCTCTGGCAGCAGACATGCTGCTAGCCCCATCAGACAGCTCCACAGGGACAAATGCCGACACATTTTCACCAAATGAATCAAACAGCAACTCGAGAACAAAAGAAAAACAAAAAGAGGACTCAAAATGGCCCCGTTGTATAATCTGCCCTGCCATGTGAAGCGACAGGCTTTTAGGCTGGTGGACAGTAAACAAGCAGTCGCAGCACACGTCCAGGAAGAGTCGCACAGGCATCAATCTTTCAAGCGAGGGCTGCTTATAGTACGCCGGCTGACGTCAGCAGGGCTCGGAGGCATTTGTGCGAAGCTATTTAGTGAGGAAGCACTCACCCATCTTCCCGTCTTCCACAAACAGCATGCTGATGGGGTACTGGCAGCTGAAGTAAAACACGTCGATGTTGTTCTTAACAGCCACCTGCAGGGAGGGGATTAAGTTCGGATGAGAGGAGAAACAAGAAGCCATCTCAGAATAATTACTTTTCAAGTGCTTTTCACAGAGAGACGTCACTTCTCTTAGTGTGGTCCAAAAAGTCGGAGCAGGCAAATGTCCTCCGAATTCAGTCCAAAGAGTTATTCATTTAGAAACAGACTTCACAAATACAAACGAATCTCTGAAAAATACAATTTCGGATCACCAGGCTGTTGGTACCTTTTATTTAGTCAACAACATCTTTCAACTTGTCAAATAGTTTAAAAAAAAAAAAAAAAAAAAAAAAAAGTAATGTTTCAAATGTGTTTGTGACAACTGCTTTGAAAAGTGCCAACTTAAAGTGTGAGATGATCTCTGGATTGAATGTTTTTTTCAGGCTTGGTCTCATAATCATAATTTCAAAGCCAATCAGCACTTGATTGTTTTCAATGTTGTCAATCTTTCAGATCACAAATCTGTTCGTCAAAAATAAAACAAAGGAAAAGAAAAATCAAAAACACATCCAATGACATAACTGGCCATTTGCCATCCTTCTTTCTGTTCAGCCAGCCGCTGAATAACACACAGTACTCAATGATGTCCCATTGCCAATCCACACGGTTTAATAAATAAATCAGTCCAACCTTTGTAGAAGCAGATAAAACAGCTTTAGCAGGATTCTGTATTATTTGTATATGTGATAAAATGAGTTTAACTCTCACTAAAAACAGCAAATGGAAGAAACTGCATTGCTCCACTCCTTATAAATATCTAAAAAGCAGTAACGTTCTTCTGGACACATGAGTCAAAGCTTTATTTAGCTCCAGGTTCTATTTTTCTCTAAACAAGGCTCTGATAAGTGCTTTGAATCCACTAGAGTTTTATCTAGAGGAAGTGGGAGGAATGAGCCTCAAGAAACCTGACCTTTTGTACCAAGAGTTCACATGAGCTGCTCTACAAATTAGCTTTAAACTGTGTTGAGCATGAAACGGTGTAGAATGATCACCTCTTTGTTTTGCTTCTTTAAATGTTTTGACATACACAGTATTTAACATTATAATCCTTGACATATACGTACATTTTTACTGTTGGTTTCTTGATTTTTTTTTTTTTTTAAATCATCTTTGCAGCGTGTTATTTTGAAATACGACACCAATAATCTAAAGAAAGCAAAAGTTTCTGATCTACAAATAGCATTCTGAAAATGCATCAAAAGTGCTAAAAATAAAGATCCAAAAAGGAGAAATAAGGAGCAAGCAAGGATAAAAATAGGATAAATGAGAACATTTATAAATACTCCAAAGATTTTATCTGACAAGCCACAGATTTAGTAAGGAATTTGTTTGCCTTAGCTTCTCAGTCAGCTTTACGGTCCTGAAGGTTTGAGCATAAGAGAGGGAAACAGATCAACAAAGATCTAATAAAGGAAGCATCTGCAGAAACAAGTAGTAGGCAATGATACTATCATTAGCCAGCTTTATAAAGAGCTGCAGCTTTGCTAGAAGAGCGAGTCATGAATAATTCAATGCAGCATCTTATTCCTAAGATGCAGGAGCACAAACAATGCAACGTTTTTGAGATGGAGCTTTATTAGAAAAGGCTACATTGGTGTTGCCACTTAGGCATTTTTAAAGATGGTCAGGTCTGTGTGACCATCGTGCAGTTTATACGATTTCATTGCTATGCTAGGAGGACTTCACTACAAATGCCACGAAGACGCAAAATACAAAAGTTGGCATGAATACAGATGGTATCTGCATGTGTAACCTATAAAATAAAACTGAAAAATCTGCTATGAACAGTGGAAATAGGCCAGATCAATACTGTTCATGGAGGAGGAAAAGAAGAAATGTTAGAAAAGCTGTTCAGGCGAGAAGAAAGAGGAGGAGGCATGTGAAACCATTAATGACCATCCCCACCTTTCTCTTCTCCCCTTTGACAGTCTTATCTTCCCTTCCCAGGTGCAAACAGCAATAGTCAGCCCAGTCAAAAAGGGCCACAGAGACCAAAACCCGACCATCGCTCCATTTACAACCTTTCACAGTAACGTTGGTGAATGTTACGGGTTTAAACCGTTTCATTCTCAAAATGGGACTTTAACAGCATGGTAGAATAACAATGCGACACACTTGGTCAGCGTCTCAATGGATGCATTCAGGATGCCGAGTCAAACGGAGCTGAACAGCATTGGGGCTCTGTTTTGCACTGATACCTGATCAATCAAGAGCCTGAACTAGCTGCATTTCCATTAATCAGAAAATTGCTTGAAATTCCAAAAGTAAATTTGATAATGAAGACACAGTGATTCTGACAAAAACATTTCTGCGCCAGGATGAGGAAGTTTTTCAGCAATATTAAAATAAATGTATTTCGCAAAACTGCAATGGAAAAACTTTTTTTGCATAACACTGGCTGGTGAGTCATGTGATCAACAGCCAGATGTTACTACTGGTGAAAACCACAAAGACGACGACAGGAAGTCGTAGGAGAATGATGGTTTGTTTTTGGGGGGTTTTTGGGGACAATGTGCAGCTGGCTCCACCAGAGCTCTCACAGCATTGCACATTTCATAAAAAGTTGTCATTCAAATGTGTTGACTCCATAGCTCTTCTGTGAAATCACACACTACAATTTCTCAAAAACACTGCATACGTAGCCGCTGCCAAGTATAAGGGCTTGTCGCTCCAACGCCTGATTAAGACGCCGATGTTTCCTCTGATAGATGATGAGCACCAGCATCAGGGCTGAGTTATGAATATATATGTCAAGTAACTGTTCACAACTGTCACTGCTATTGTTTTTAATAACTTGTTGCATGAACAAGCATATTCACATGTGATTTTAATTTCATTTCTTACTGGATGGAAACACTGCAATTGCAAAATTGTGGGGGGGTTTTCGACATTAGCAGAATATCGACAACGATTTGTGCGCATTTGTAATGGAAACACAGCCAGTGATGGACAGAAAAGCACTGAGCCTGAAAGAAAACCAACCCAGCCAGGTAACATTTAGAAATGTTGCTCATAGTGTAGGTTTTACCTGCAGGTTGTTGAGCGGATCCATCTTCATAACAGGTCCAACCGTATTGAGTGGAAGGGTCACTTCGATGCTCTGGTTGGGGCTGAGGGGGGTCAGAACCTGGAGAGGACCAGCTGGAGCGAGACCAAAGCTAAAGACAAACAAAGAGAAAGAAATTTCACAAAATTCAACTGGTGACAGAACTGTAAACAAATAAAAGATAAAACTCGATCCCACCTGTTCCTGTTAAACTGGATGGCAAAGTCAGTCATGACACTCATTGCTTTATTAGTGAGAGTCATCTCCATCTGGATGACACCGGCACGGCGGGCAAAAGTGCCAGATATTTCAAGCCCCTTCCCCTTCATGGCTGGGAGCCAAACCTGTGGACAAAGTGATGAATTGTTAGGGCTCCATGATTATGCAAGCAGTGAATTTCAATCCTAGAGTACGAACTTACTGTTTTTGGTGGGCTGTAGGCGCCCATGGGCATACCGACGCCACCTCCAAGATCAAACAGGTCGTCCAGTCCGCCGCTAACAGGAGCGCTGAATGAGGCTGCCGGCGCAGCTGGAGGAGCACCGAAACCAGCCCCCATCTAAGGGTCATAAAACATATGGTACCGTCAGTTTTACCCCGTAGGAGACCATTAAACCTCAAAAGACCTTTAATAAAAAGGACTTACGGCCGAACTTCCTCCAAGGTCTCCTCCGAGCTGAGCATGAGGAGTAGGCACATAAGGAATGTTAAAAACTATACAATGAACAAAAAACACTAGATAACACCCTAAAAGGATTGAAGAGGGTGAGGGAGGAGCGAAAGGAGCTAGAAAATGTCTGTGTGATTAATGGTAGCTATAGGGTTTAAACTATTACTGAACCCTGCAAAAATATTCTGATTTGTTGGGATTTTAAGTGAAGTAGTCGCAGCTATTCACAAAGTAATCATAATTGTGAAGTGGAACAAAAACATGGATTCCAATCTGTTTTACCAATATAAATTATTAAAAAAGTGGCATGCATATACATATATTCAGCAACTTTTGCTCTGAAACCTCGAAATAAAAGCCAGTGAAATCAATTGCAACGAGAAGCCACCTGACTAGTAAATATTATCTGTGGCATCTCTGCAGGAGCAACAGAGAGGTGAGCAAATTTTTCTACAGAGCAACTATTAGTCATGCACTTCATTAAGCAGGAATTTATTAAAAAGCAGCAAGAAGAAACAAATTCAGAATCTTCAGATATTACTTAAACATAAAATTAAGACCAGGAACAGATTTCCTTCCATTTCACAATTAGGAACTACTTTGTGTTTACTTATTATTTCTCAGTAAGATGCATTTAAGTCTGTGATTTTTATGTGACAAAATATTAAAATGTTCAAGGGTACAAATACATTTGCAAGTAAAAAAATAAATAAATAAAGGTGAAGTACATAGAGACAAAGGACGTGTATGCTTTACCCCTACTTGGGGACAAATAAGTGAAATTCGACAGGTTTTACTGAAATGCATCTCAAAGTGAAGGCTGAAGACAGACTGAACAAAACCTTCATGATTTGTGATTCAGTAAAGTCCCACCTTCAGTGAATGGGACAACCAACAGTGCAATAACAAGTGCAAACAGGAAGCCATTACTGCAGGGGATGCTACGGAGAGGAAATAGTGGAACAGTAAGGGTCTATATAGGCTGCTGGCCTTTACTGGCCCAGCATGGTCCACTGGACCGACCTCAGTGGGGCTGTAATCTGGGGGCGACGGGGACTGATGCGGGATCTGAGGTGACTGAGGAGTGTCCGTCCGCAGGGGAATGGGCGGCTGATTGAAAGACGAAACACATTGCAGAGCCAAAAAATGAGATGAGAGATGGCCTCCAGGACTTAGCATCAAGCTAACTGCACAAGTCAAAACAATATGAGATGATGAATGAATGAAAACATCAAGGCAGGTGCGTGGAAACTAGGTAAGCAGGGGTTAAAGAGCCCATATTATGCTTTTTTTTTTTTACTTTTCCTGCAAGGTAAAAATTCCATTAATTAAACAGCTCCACTGACTTTCCACTTCTGAGCCGTTTCAATAAATGTAGCATAACGTAAAACTTTAACCTGGCTGGAGTTCATCCATAAACTCTGAAGAATTCAAAGTAAAGTGCTTCTCTACTTTATTTGACTGGTATAAAAATCTGTTTGAATAGTCCACTAAATTACATTACACAGTTTCCACCAGTTTAGTTGGGACAGATTTCAGTGATGGGACAAGAGTGTATAATGATAATTATTACTAATCTTTATTAAAACTTTAAGCCTCTGTTTTTAACAACAGCTGTGTTGTTTAAAATGGTGTGTTGATGTCTTTCTTCCACTTATTTAGATTTGCAGGAGAGTACAAGCAGAAACATTTAAAGAAAACTGTTTTCTCCGAGGCAGAGAGAAATATAAACAGTTTAACATTTGTAAGCATTTCTTGAGTGAACACAGCTTGTCGAGTATTACAACTCTGCTCAGAACATTACTACATCAACAGCATTCCTTAGCACTGGTTTTATTAGGTTGGCTGATGAGCAGACTGGCTTTAGAGTGAAGCTTTTAAAAGACAAAGGGACAAAGAGCGCAACATCTACCTGAGGTCCCAAAAGAAATGATCCCCCTAAGCACGAAATGGGCTCTTTAAGACTTATTGTTTTAAAAATGGTTTTATATGACTGATAAATATCGTGCCCTTTCTCTGTAGTTACCGGCTCAGACTCATCCCCCATCTGCAGGTGCAGCATTGAACAAAGAACAGAAGAACAGATAAGAAAAAAAGTAAAAGAAAGAACAAAATGTAAAAAATAGAAAACGTTCCACAATTTAGACCCAGTGACATTAAGCTTATAAATGAACTAAACCTGACAGACGGACTCAAGCAGGTCTTCTGAAACGTACCAGGCTGTCCAGTCCCCCTCCAAGGAGATCCATGGCGCCCAGCTGCATGCCAGAAGTGGCTGGGGGTGGGGGTCCAGTGGTGGCAGGGGGTGTCAGATCAAGATTGAGGAGGTCGCCCAGGAGGTCACCCTGGGACGGTATGACCGCAGGCGGTGCGTCAGAAACTCCAGCTGCAGAGCCCGTGTCTGGGCTCTCAACGCTCTCTCCACTAGAAAGAGGCAAAACAAGTTCAAAATGACAGGATGAACTAAACAAAATTAAAACATTTTAATTAATTTCTTAATTAAAATGTGTCATTGCTAATAAACGGTGCACATGCACTCACCACAGAGATGAATGCCACTTTATTTGAGGCTTTGAGGACACATCTGAACTTTTACGTTTTCAGTGTGGAATTATAAACAAATACTTTTAAATAAGCTACCATCAAAACTCTGATTAAATGAGCTCTTTTTTTTTTTATTAAAACCAGAAATAGTAGACCTCATTTAAACTGATTGGTGCATGTTCGGAAACCAGTCTTAAGAACAGTTCGCAAATCCATTCCCAAGTGTCCTTGGGGATGGATTTCAAGATTGCCGTTTCAAAAGGAGGGTAGATGGTCATGTAGGCTCATTGTGAATCGAGTCCGACTAAAACGGGAGAGGAAATTGGTCAAGATGTTCAGAAACAATCTAGGAACTGAAAAGGACTGAAACCTGATGTGAAGCCAGGGCCGATCTCCACAGTAAAGTGAGTTTCATAATCAAGATATTAATTTAATGCATCAATAGAAGCCTCAAAATGGTGACACTCATGCTCACAGTGAATGTTTGCAAATGTATCACGTGCAAAGCATCTTCAGCACAAAAAAAAGTATTTCCTCTTTAACCCAAGGTGTAAAAAAAAAAAAAAAAACTACATCCATTTAGAAAAGCCTGTTAAAACATAAAGGGTTCAATGTGTAACTCACGATCCAGCACTGCCTGGGAGTCTCTTGTGCTGAACCCCACGGCTGCCCTCCACAAAGGCACTGGGAGGCTTGTGGTAGACAGAAGCCAGAGTCCCAATGTGGCAGATTAGCTCCTCCAGCAAGGTCGGCTCAATCAGATCCGTCTCCTCGGAGATCAGAGGCTTCTCAGCCAGAACCACTTCCTTGGCAGCCACAGGGTCCGTGGAGAGCAGACGCCAATAGATGTAGCCTCTGTCCCTGAGGTCTGGGTTATCAGAGTCCTACAGACAGACGTGGAGGAATGACACTAAATATCCTTGTAATATGTAGAATAAATAGTTTAGACTCTCTGTTCCTGATATGGGACTAAGGTCTGAGAATTAACAGTATTAAAACTGAGTTTGCCTCAATGTAGTGGCCAACAGCAAAAAAAAAAAAAAGGTAACGGATCCCTCTCCTAAAAGAGATTAATAAAGGTAAATCCTGTGGATTATGCGCTAACCTGCAGAAGTCTCACAGAAAAACAATTTGTGTTCATGAAGCAATGCTGTTTTTTTTTTTTTATGAAAACATTTAAAAATACCATCACCACACAGAAAAAAGTAATACAGTGAGCTTCTTCTTGAATTTTGTCATGTTGGATTACATACATTACTATGTTAAAACATGCACTCTATAAAAGTGAATGATCTTATGAAATCAATCGACAACATACATTTCTACTTATACAGCCTGTAGATGCAATCGGTCTCTGTTCATAGTAGGTTCAAGATAGAAAGATATATGTGGTTCCTAATTATTAAGATACAGCTACATTGACATACAAGACAAGATCAACTTTAATGGAACAGAAGAGTATCTAAAAACACTTGGAAATCATAATAATGGGAGATCAGGTCTTGGATCTAAAATCTCTCAACATTAACAGTTAAAACATCTCAACTGTAAACGATTGTTTCTATGCTGTGTCAGATATATACTAAAATAATAACCTTACTAGTTATAGAGTTTACAGTTAGTTTAGCTTGAAAATGTTGCTGATTATTGACTGGACCAACTCAGAGGTGAAGGAGAGTGGCAACTACTTCCAATATCCACATTTAATTTACAATTTAGAAAGTCTGATGAAGGCTAAAGGCTTTATAAATTTATCAGGATCAGAATCAGTCCGAGTCAAAAAGTGGGAGTACAAAAGCATGTTTGCTTCTCTTGCATCACCGATCCTTTTATCCAAATTAAAAAGAGGAAGACAGAGGATTGAAAGGCACCTGGGCAAAGGCATAAGCCAGTTATGAGCATCAAGGTATACCAAGGTTTTAAAAAAGTTTACAGTTTCATCAATATTTTCCATCATCATTCCTAGAGTTTAAAGTCCTGCTAGTGAGATGTTGGAAGTGCTAGAGTCACATTTATCAAACACTTTAAATCAATTTAGCAGCAAAAAATGTAGCTTTCACTCCTTTTCAAATTCTATCCCAAACATGATTATGCAAAGTTAAACGGGACGCCCATGTGTAGAAACAACTCAAGTACAAAATGGAAAAATGTTGAAGATAATAATTTATTATGGTTTTATTCTCACCTGTGTGGCCAGGCTGAGGACCTGCTGCACCAGCTCCTGGGTCTCTGTGGGTTTCTTCAGGAACAGCTTGACTATTGCAGTCAGTAGTTGTAGCTGCACCTAAAAGGGTCACAGTGAACACAAGTTACAGCTGCGCATTTAAACGATTTAAAATGGATTCTCCAAATCTGTAACGCAGTGGATTTAAAGAAACAACTGTTTTCTAAACCTCAATATACAGACCAAATATACAAAGCTTCAGTCTTTAAGTTTGTTTTTGTGGTTTTAAATCTATTTAATATAATAAGGGAATCTTTTCTCCATGTTATGAAACATGGTAAAAAAAATAATAAATCCCTCCGCCAGCAAAAATCTTTTATAGGCAATAACATGACAATCCTTCACTTATTCAGATGGAACAACCTTTTACAGCTCTACACCTCCCACTATGAGCTGCATCTTTCATAATTTCAGAATTGAAAAACCACACAACCGTCGTATTCCACACTGAACCACACGAGAGCGTGAAAAGAGAGGCTTTTTGACTAAATGTGTCCAGAGTGAGGGTCCGCCTTTGATTTAAATGCTGCCTGGTGAAGATCGACTGCCAAATTAAAACCTGATCTCTTAAGCTCATCTATACCAATGCCTCCTACGTGTTGCCATATTTACAGCAGCAAAAAAAGCGGCATTAATAATTTTCATGCAGAAAATATACACTCTTCTCTGCCAGCACTGATTAGAAATCATTGAAGCACAATCAGATGTTTTTCATTTTCCAAATAACAACAAACCCGGCAGCTTACTAAACACACCTGAGTGCTTTCATCATGGAAGCCCTCCAAAAAGCTTTCGAGCAGCTCATCAGCGTTGTCGATGCGCTCAGCGTACTCTCCCACAATCCAGATCATGGCAGCACGCGCCTCCGGCTCATCCAAGGAATCAAGGTTCTCACACAGAGTGGCAATCACGCTCTCATACCTGCAAGGAGTTACACCAAATAACATTACTGTCAATAAAACATAATAAATCAGCAATGATGAAAAAAGAAAAAAAAAAAAAAGCGCTAAACAAATTGCAAATGTCTCCAATTCAATTTAAACTCAACCTGGTAACGTTTTGCCAAAACTAAAAGGTAGGAAACTAAAAGGTTGAGTTGTTGTTAGGGTACGCAAAAGTAGTGACATAAGGTCCCACCTCATTACCCATTTCACATCAAACAGCACTTTAGCATGGCATTTTTTTTCCCCAGAAGCCTGACAAATGAAAATATATTTTTGCACACATTTAGGCAACGGATTCAGTCCTTTTATTCAAAATGTGCAACCATAATTCCCTCTGAAGTGCTTCAGGTTCTTCTGATCTGCATAAAATTTGCAGCAATTAATACTCCCATTTGCATAATGGTTTTTCTACAAGCTATGCTGAGGCACAAATGTTTAATTAATGGGAAAGAGCAAACTTTGACTAGCTGGTGACTCATTTGGCTCAAAGCGTGAACCATGCCGAGCTGATAGGCTTTGCAAAGCTGCTCCCTTCAAGGCTCACGACTCCAGGGCGATGGTGTACTGCTGAGTGGGCGAGCTTCCTGTCTACCACATGAATCCCGTCCACAGCAGAAGTCACCCTGCCGCCAAATTAGCCTGACCTTTAACCTGTCTGTCACTAGAGGACCCAAATTTGGGTCCTCTAGTGACAGGGGTGTCAAACTCCAGTCCTCAAGGGCCTCTGTCCTGCAACTTTTAGATGTGCCTCTGCTGCACCACACCTGAAAAGAATAATTAGGTCATTAGCAAGGCTCAGGAGAACCGATCTACACAGGGAGGAGGTAATTAAGCCATTTCATTCCACTGTTTTTTACCTGTGGCACATCTAAACACTGCAGGACAGCAGAGGACTGGAGTTTGACACCCCTGTCATTGTGAATGACAACCTGAGACCAACAGGTTAACCAGGTGGAATCCCAGCAAGTTGTCAAAGAGAATCTAAGGAGGCCCCTAAATCCTTCCTTAAAATCTCTTTCCAACGCTTATCAGGCAAACATTTATAAAACAAGATGTATATCCAAAAATGTTTCCCTTTAATCACATGAAAATAACCATTAATGTTAAATGTTGTATTTTATTTTTAAGAATGGAAAAAAAAAAAGAGAAAAACAAACAGATTCTGAATTGGAGTGATTTTTAGCTTGAACCTGACAAAAACCACTAGCTCCAATCTGTCATTTCCCCTAATTGCTAAAGCCTGATGTGTGAAGCACAACACTCTTCAGTTTGGAAGCTGTTAATGAGGGCAAGAAATGTTCAATATCAGTGACGTGTTAAAAAGGCTTTAACACCTAAAATAAAAGCTAAATACAGTCCAGAAAAGTTGTTTTCTTGTATCTGAATTTTGACACGTTGACAGCTTTTTGTGGAAATCTCAGATTTAGGATAGCAGAGAAACTTTAGCAATAGGCAGAGATACTGATTACAGTTAAACATGCTAACTTTTCTAGCAGTTGCCCCCTTTCACACACACACCATGGCATCTTCTTAGCTCTGGATAGAATAGAAATAAGTTTGAAAGAAACTGATACGAAATCAATATTATTTTTGCCAAATATCTAATGATAAAAGTTAGCATAATTATTGTCAACTTCAGTTAGTTGTTTGATAAGATGACAAAACTGTCAGCCATCTTCAAAAAAAAATTTTTTCAATAAAAATCCCAAAATTAGAAATCCATTTACAAAAATTGCAATCACAATTTAAGCACTTTTAACCATAAAAATGTCATATTAAGATTTTTGTATTTTCAGCTCAGTGATTAATGGAATAGGTATTTTGTCCGCTTGTATACAAACCAGACAAAGCAAAGTAATGACTGTCTATGTCATGTTTACCGGTAAATATCCTCCACATTTTTACACAAATCAGCAGCTTTGTGGGAATCATTTGCTAAATAAAACTACATAAAATAGTGAAATTACATATTTTCTAGAAATTTCTGGAGAAAAGGTAAATGTTAAGACTGGTGTGTTGGACAAAACGTACTTGTTGGGGTATTTGCGGAAGATGTCCTTGATGACAACTATGGCCTCCTGCACCACATAATTGACCTTGGTCTGTATGAGATCCAGCAGTGTGCTGACGCAGCGCTCTGCTGATTGCTAATAGTGGGAAAAGGAAAAAAAAAAAAAGCCCAAGAGACGTTAAAAATAACAGTTTTCAAATATTTAGAAAATATAAACAGAGCTCATTTATAAAACAATGATTTGAGTATTTGTGTTTTCCTGGACTGAGGAAAACATTATGCAGATGAGAATATTTTTACACGTCTGAAATAAAAAGCACAATGAATTAAAATCATAGTGTTTTCAGTAACAGGGCCACCTTGTGCATAAAGCTGTGCCTTACAAGTGGTCAGTTATCATTTGAATTTTATTTGAATGTGAATTTTGCTGTAAGTGCAACAATATGAAGGATTGCTGAAGAGTATTTGACAAACAAAACCTGGCGACGGTGCTCTGTGATTTCCACTAACCTCCACTTTGATGGCACAGCGGCCAATGGCCCTGACCGCTTTACGCACAAAGTCCACATCCACCTCAGTTGCGTACTCCTTTAGCTCAGCCAGCACCTAGAGTAAAAAACAGGCACCACACAAACAGGATCTTTACTTTTCATTTGCATCCTTAGATTAAGACCTCAATGAACCTAAATATTATCATAAAGCTCATTTATTCCAGCAATTCCAGTTGAAAAGCTACAACTCAGATTATTTCTGTTCATTCTATGATTTTGACTTAAAGTTAAGGAAAGCCCCAAATTCATTTGAAATAAGTCAAACTGTGTAACCATTCTTCATACGTACAAGTTTCACTTTTCAAACTGAATTACTGACAAAAATCAACTTTTGTTGATATTTTCATTCATCAAGATGAATATATATATCTTGGATAGGTTGACGGTTACCTGGGCAATGTTGGCCTGAGATGCAAGGCGAATCATTATGTCCAGCTTCTCCAGTTTGACATAGATTGGGTCATTGTACTTGACAAAGAAAACCTTCATTTCATGTTTCAGGATTTCCGGTCTAAAAGTACAAAATTTTACCACCACCACCACCAAAAAAACAAAAAAAACATTATTAAGCTTTGTCTATTCAAAATTGAGTGCAAAAAACTGCTTTTCTGTCGACATACCTTCTCTGCACAATGAGGTTGATGTTTCTGAGTGCAACATATTGCAGCTCAGGCTCAGCAGAGAGCAGCGTGACCAGAGGGGGGGCGAGCTTCTTCAGCAGAGTGCCATAATAGTCCAGGTCTTTAGGGAGCATTTCCATGAACTTCATTAAAACTTTAACTGCTGACAACACCACCGCCGAGTTGGCATGCGAGAGCCTCGGGGTGACTCGCTCACAGATGCTGGCAGATGATAACGATAATAGGAGGGAAACAAAGAAATGAAAACGAAGTTGTTCAGAGACATTTAGAGACGTGCAGAAAGAGGAAATATGTAGGTGGGAGTCACTACCAAAATAATAATCTTACCTTTGGGACTCTCGATCATCCCGAGGTGTGTAATTGGCTAGACAGTCAAGAATAAATATCTGGCCCCACTCTGTGCATTCATTAAGAGCTGTCAGCAACTTGTTTATGGTCTGAGGGTTCAGGTCCAGAAGATTGCTGTTGGGATGTGACTCTGCAATTTCAGACAGAGCCGCCACGGCATTTGCGACGACCTAAAGAGAAAGACAAGGGGTCAAGGGTTGCATCATCTGCAAGACTTGCATGAATTCAGTCACGCCATCAGAAAGAGCCACACCATGGGATTGGAGTCCGAAATCAGATCCTTGAGAGTGTCCAAGAAGCCCTGGTCCTCCACTAACTGGGCGTTGATATCGTGCAGCTTTGCAACACACACTGCAGCCGTCTTCCTCACATAGGGGTCTTCGTCCTTCAGACATTTTCTCAGAGGCTCACAGAGGTACTCGGTGATCTTGTCCACACGAATACAGCCCATGGTTCGAACGGCGAGGGCTCGGATGAGAGGGTTGGGGTCTTCACAGTCCTGGTGGGTTTCCAGAAAACATGCATTCCTTTAGCCTTTTAATCAGACATAATCAAATTCCTTTTTAATTTTTGTTTAAATTAGAATAGTCAAACAAACTATGGGGTGCAGTCTTCTTAAATTAGAAGACAGGATGAAAAAGTAAAATGCTTAATGAAAAGCTCTAGATGGCAACACAGAAACTGATCTTTGGAGCTTAAGCTGCCATCAGACGAGTGAAAAAAAATACCCAAGGGGACAAAGAACTTCAAGGAGCAGTGATGAGTTTTTCTCATGAAATGCGTATAAACAGGTTTAAATTACAGACAACACTACCCACACAGCAATTATGTGCTGCATTAAAGTAATTTGCTACTGTAAAAACCAGTACAATCCTGTTACTAAGAGACAAACTTGTAAAATTATACCTCTCCCTTTTGATTTCCTGATTCCATGCAAATAGTACTTTAAAAAAATCAAAACACACACACACACAAACTGCAAGTTGAAATTATTTAACTGCTTGAACTGACGGCATACAAACACCATCACAAACAGTAATGACAGGCTGAGCTTCACCTTCACAAAGGTGTTAACAGCCATGATAGCCATGTCTGGTTGACTTTTGGCATAGTTCATAAGATAGAGGTAGACCAGCTTTTTCAGCTCCAGGTTGTCGGTCTGCATGCAGTTCACCACATCTGGAAACAGAGCACTGCAGGAGAAATCACCTGTTAGAAGACCAGTGCCATCACACACTTTGTTCGTTTCTGACGTCATTTCTAGCTGCTCACCTGACATCCTTCCCCACTGTCATTGATGCAATGACCTTTTTGACAGCCTCCTTCTTCTTCTCTTTTTTGTCACTGTTCAGCTCCGCCTTGAGCTCAAAAATCTCCCCTAAACAAACAAAGAACAAAGGCCAAAATGTTTCCATTTTAGCGTGCTATGATGCATTAAAAGTGAGCAGAACCAGTCAGTTAGCAGTATCATGTTGCGGAAAATGTTAGAAACAGTTGTCAAAAAACTGCCTTGCTTGCTGCAGTCAGCTGGCTGAAAGTACGCTTCTACACATTTCCCTCATTCACAGGACGGACAAAGTCAGCAGTTTCTAAATATTTTTGATCATATAAAGCACCGACAGTCATGGTGTGGAAACTGAAGGAGAGCTCCTTATCACTCTTATTGAAGTGGTGACGTTTAAAAGTCACACTTTTAAATGAGATGCTGCAAAAAGTGTCAGGAGTAGCTGGACTTCTCTAGGCCCATAATTAGCAGATCTGGTGCCATTTGCTGTACGTAGACTGGCTGAAAAAAGAGACTACTTTACTTTTCTTTTGCTTAAAAAAGACTTTGTTTTTTTTGGTGGGAGAAATATTTCTAATTGTGAAAGGCACAGTCTCACAATATGGAAATTGAAAGAACACTTTACCCAGAAATGCTGTTTTAAAAGTACAGCAGGGAAGAAGCTATGAGTGCAATGACTACAATTTATCTGACTGCATGCTGGCCACCAGCTATCTGCTGTAGTTTAACTAATTAACCAGTTAATATCAGTTCTCTGCAGAGCAGCATAATCGCTGAGTCAATTATTGTTTTAAATAAAACCAAGTGGATTGTGTGTTTATTTTAAATATTTTCTGTTAATGTTGTGATGGTTCTTTTAAAGGATTTAAAAGGGGAAATTACAAGCAGTGATGTTCCCTTTTTACTGACATCCTTATTAGTTTATCATACATTTAAATCAACACAAAACAATTCTGAAAGTAGGATTTATTGTGAGTCTCTGTATTTGATGTGGTTCATTTGTCATTGAATAATCTTATAAATATACAAATAAGTGCTGTGCTGCTGAACAACATGCTCAAAGTGCTTGCAGAGCGTTGAAAACTATGAAAACGGTAAGTGTCCTGTACTCGTGTAGAACGTTATCAGGTCTGAGGACTCTGATGTGCTTTACGTTACAGTCGTTCACATGCTGATGGTGATAAGCTACATTTTAACCACAGCTACCATGGGGGCAGTCTGATAGAACATTAGAAAATCTGTCATAAAAACTGATGGAAGTGTGAAAATAATAAATACATTTCACAATAGTGTGCAATTAAAAATGTGCATTTAAAATCTAAAAGGTAAAAGCTTAAATCAATGGGTTAAAACATGTTAAAGCAGTATAAAAGTGTTGAGAGTGGGTGGGTGTAACGGCTGAGCAGAGGGCTGGCGACAGTTTTTCTGTCTATCCTGAGTGTGCTGAACTGGTCAGGTCAGGACTCATTTTTTTGGTATGGCCAAGATCTGGAGAACCAGAGAGCTTGAAAGGCAAAGGCTTGATCCAGTTTCACGTCTGGACCAAGATGTGAAACTGGTCCATTAATGGACGGAGAGTTAAACAGAATCTATTCTGATGGCCAGAGACTATTACTTTGGTAAACAAACTTCTCGTTTTATTTTCTGTATCTCTTGAATATAACTGTTTAAATTAATACAACATATTTAAAATATTATTCTGAGTTAGTTTTTTTTTTCTGGTTACTTATCCCTCAGAGGTTCCTAGGCTCTTCTGAACTGGCCTAATTCAAATGTAATATTTCCAATAGTTGAACACTACTTTTTATTCTTGTTCTCTGTAGCTAAGTGATGAGTTACTGGTTAAACATGGCTGCCATTCAGCCAGCGCCACCAGGCCCTCTGACCACCACCAGCAGGTAAGGCGGGTAAAGTGTTTTGACTGAGACGGATGGAGCGGTGGGACAAACTCCTGAGCCACTTGGCGCCTGAGCAACAATCTTTCATAACATAGGAAATTTAAGAGCTTCATAATTCCTGGCTTTTACACAGCAGGACAGGTAGACATATATTATTTGCACCACACACAACAATAAGAGTGGGAAGTCATTTATTGTGAGAATGTGCATGTCATCTATTACTCTCATTAAACTTTGTATTTTGTCAGTAGAAACTAAGTCTGCGAGAGGTTTGAAGTCATCCTGGGAATATTTTGTTAGGATAAAGTCTGTTTACAATCATGTGTTTCTTTACACAAAGCAAGTTAATCTATAAACATGTCAATAAAGGGCAATTATGGCCTTAAATTTGATCCTAGGTAATTAGAGTTTTCTGCTTAATGTAAACTCCTTCTAGATGCTACCAGAATTACTAGATGAGAGCTTAAAAAAAAAAGATCCACGCCATTACATTTCTAGTAAATCTAAAGATTCAGACATTAGTTTGCAATATGCAACTTTACCAGGATATTTTATTAATCCCAACACATAAATAATTTTATTTTCTTTACTTATGTAGAGGCAGAACACAATCTATCATGATATATTTGCACGCTGATAAAAATATATGCGTTCTTTCTTTTCAAAAGCAGCAAAGTTAATGTTTTTTGGCTATAATAATTTGTCTAAAGGAGCCATTTCTCAATATAAATACAGCAATTTAATACAGGAAGCTATTTATGAACATAAAGAAAGTTATCAGACCTTTCTTGGTAGTAGTGAAGTACTTGGAGTCTGTCATCTTGGATCCAAACTGTCTGTTCTCCTGCAAAAAGCAAAGGATGAAACAGAATAACTGCAGGGCTTTCGCCCAAGTGAAACTCTTTAGAAGAGCAGCAGGAAACACTAGAAGTGCAAGCAAAGGAGAATAAAAGGATTTCCTCTCTTTTCCTGAATAGATAGTGGCAGATTGGGAAAGAAAACAAAAGATTTTGCTGAGAAACCAGATCCTGATTATCTTCTTTAGAGAGAAAATGTCAATATCAGCACAAACAGAGCCAACAGTAGTTTCTTCAGCCAACACTGACTGAGTTCAGGATGGAGAATAAGCATTTCCACTTCATCAAGCTGCCATCAGCAAAAAATACTGGAAAACGCTTTATATTCCAATAAAGAATTCAATCTAATATTCTATTTTTTGTTGCAAGTAAAGTGTCCAAGTATTAAAACTATTAGGACAATGATTATTGCTGACTATCGCAATGATAATACCGCTTATGATTAACCAACATTTTCCCTCACTGATCGCTTTCATTTATGCCATCATGATGTTCCCACCACTTTAGCGTCTTGGTCGCTGTTATTCATATCATGTCCAAACATACTTTGATTCTGATAACACACTATGAAGTTGAAGCTATAATTATTGACCTATAGAGGTGATCTGGAGCAAGCTCCAATGTCAGTCTAACCTCCTGCAATCTTATGAGCCGTTCCTGATCACTTTGATTCTTCAAACTTTTTTCCCTAAAATATTGAACCAATGACTATGGCATGTCAAGCAGGCTCTGCCCTCAACTCCCCGAGTCTAATGTTAATTCACTCTGTTTTAAATCAAGCAAATTGAAACATTTCCCATTACTTATTTGGCTTTTTGCACTGTTACTATGAAGTTGTAATATTTTTAATCTATTGTCATTATCTGTGATACTTATTCTACACAGGGTGTTGGAATAACATTTTGGTAATCAGTTTTCGTTTTGAATGTGCTGACCAGATAAATTAATTTTTAAATTGCCTTTGTTCTCTGAGATGTTAGCCTAATAAATGCTATTTTATGTGTGAATTAAGACATTTTGCATTGTTCACACTTTTTAGATGTTTTGAGGCTGATGTAATTTTAAGTTGGTTATCATCTTGAGACCACCCTACCAGGTGTATTGTACCCTTCCACAGATTTCCTTCCAGGACAGCAAGGAATCAGCTAGGGCAGGAAAACTCAAGTCCAATATATGTATTAAAGTCTTATTTGTACATACTTGAAGCTATGATACTCGTTTATTGACAAATACAACTGCATATCCCTACAATTGAGTACCTACACGTTTTAACACAACATTAAAAAAAAAAAAACTTTACTATCGTCAACTCACGGCAGAAACAATGTA
>NW_015113708.1:218833-220660 GCF_001443285.1 Poecilia latipinna | reverse complement strand
TCTTCAAAAAAAATTTTGATCCCAGGCTTACTTTATGGACTGAACAGACACCATTATACATTATAGGAACCATTTTTATTTGTAAGTATTGATTTTATTATTGAACCCTTATTTATTTTGAAGTGTTGATTTTATTTTTGAACCATTTTTAATTTTCAAGTGTTGATTGTATTTCAGAGATATTTTTTTATTTTAATGTGTTAATTTTATTTTTGAACCATTTATAGCCATTTAGCCAAGTCTCTGTAGAACCATTTGTCTCTGCTAATGACATATTCAATACAATTTGTTGATCCTAGGCTTAGTTTATGGACTGTAATGTGAAATTAGGCACAAGTATAAGTCTGACAGTTTGTTCACCAAGTCTCTAACAAAATGTGGATCATCTACCAGGAACACTGCAAAGAGCATGAGTTTCTGTAGTGTAGTGGTTATCACGTTTGCTTTACATGCAAAAGGTCTCTGGTTCAAAACCAGACAGAAACAGATTTTGTATGTTCTATTCATCACAGGTATTTACTAAAGGGCAAAAGGGCTCTGTGGTGTCAGGGTCTGTACTCTGAATCCAGGCATCTGAGTGCAAGCCTCAGCTGAAATTTTCATGCGTTGCATCTCACATCATCACCTTTGGAACCTCAAACTGAAACAAAGCAGAGGAGTTCAGTTCCTGTAGTGTAGTGGTTATCACGTTTGCTTCTCGTGCAAAAGGTCTCTGGTTCGAAACCAGACAGAAACAGATTTTGCATGTTATATTGATAACAGGTGTTTACTAAAGGTCAACAAGGGTACTGTGGTGTCATGGTCTGTACTCAGAATCCAGGCATCTGAGTGCAAGGCTCAGTTGAAAATTTCATGCGTTGCATCTCACATCATCAACTTTGGAACCTCAAACTGAAACAAAGCAGAGAAGTTCAGTTCCTGTAGTGTAGTGGTTATCATGTTTGCTTTACATGCAAAAGGTCTCTGGTTCAAAACCAGACAGAAATGGTTTTTGTAGGTTATGCATCTCTTGGGGTGCAGTGAGACAACAAGAGCCTTCCTCTTTCGTGATGGTTCATTTGCCAATCGACTTCAATGTAGGCCTCTTTGAAATCGAAGCTACTTTACTTCAATTACCAATTGGCAGTTCTATGGCGTAATGCACGTGTCAAACCCAAGGCGTGCGGGCCACACAGCATTATACAGGCCAATGATTGACTTAAAATAGGTTTTGAGCACGAATTGACTACAAACTACATCTCCCATAATGCATTCCGATTGTTACCAGCCAACATTACGGCTTCTCGCCACTAGAGAGCAGCAGAGTCACCTCAAACTGCTTATTGATTTTCCCAGCGAATAAAACTGAGACATCGACAAGCAAACATCAAAACGTCCAAGAAAAGAAAAATCGATTTACAAGTAAGACTGTGAATGAAGATGTGTGTGAGTTGGTGTCAGGGCGGCAGGTCGCGCTAGACTTTTTTTGTTATCCGTTATCTTGACCGACAACATAAAAAAAAGAAATAAATAATCGGTCATGTAGCTACTATTTTTATCCGTGAAATTACAATCATATTAACATCGGCTATTTAGCCGCATTTTATGCGGTTTAGTTAATATTCACCGTGAATCCTGATCCCATCACAAATTAAGCAGATAAATGTATCTACATTTTTCTCCGTAGTGACAAAAAACCACTGACTGAGGCCCCAATAACTTTTATTAAATTAAGCGACTTCACCCGCTGGGGTCTGAACGCACTTCCTCCTGGTCCCCATCTGCAGAAAAATCTGCGCTAATTCATCAGTCAGTTGGATCCGTCTGATCCAAACAGATCAACTGAAC
>NW_015113708.1:195590-213423 GCF_001443285.1 Poecilia latipinna | reverse complement strand
AAAATCGGAATGCATTGTGGGAGATGTAGTTTATAGTCAATTCGTGCTCAATCATCAGCCTATAAAATGCTGGGGCGGGGCCCGCAGGCCTTGAGTTTGACACATGTGGCCTAACTCAACTGGGAACTTTCAGCATATACCCACATAATACCCACTTCTCGCAGGTAAGACATGGCTCATACAGGACAGACAAAAATGAGGACACAGGCCCTCAAATGGCTCATTTGTGGAGACTAAGTGAAGCTTCAACCAGGACGTGTGATGCATCCATATGCAACTAACACGGCAGATAACAAGCGAGCAGGAGAGATCATGTCAGATCCAAAATCGATGCTGGATTGTGTTTAGTACAAGCTGCTTGGTTGACTAATGAGAGTCAAAGGCTTTGTCACTCAAAGGTCAGTCTCTGCAGAGCTCTGCACCAATCTGCCTCCAGGCTTTAATTGGGAACATTGGGCCAAGTGATGTATACCAACAGCAGAGCTGAATTAAACACAGCTGCACTAAGTTTCAGCCAGCTGTTTTAATGCTTTATTTCTTCAGGGAGACCAGCTGACCTGCAGCCCGCTGCAATGGAGAAACGCCTCAAGAATCTGAAGTTAGAGTTAAGTTTTTTTTTTTCTTGTTTTTATACAATCTGTTTACCATGCAGCATAATAATAAAAAAAGATGGCCCACAGAATCCAAATAATCCATCTAATCTAACACATCTTCATTAAGTATAGCCTATCCATGTGGCATTCCTTCCCCTTGTGTGACCACTGATTTTTATTTGTTTATTTCCCTCCCACGTGTTGCGAACATTTTTGCACGCAGATTTATTTGTAACAGAGCAAATAGGCGAACGCTCATGGAGTCTCTGGTTTGTGACTGAACCACCATGTGAAACTAACTCATGTTGAGACTGTTACTCATTTTTAAGATGGCACACTAAAATGCTCTCAGCTTGTTACACTGATGTTGAGGATTCGTCTGCTTTTTAAGAGGAAATAGAGAGCCGAGCAGTTTGTAGCCTCACGCTGTGTCATACAGTGCTACACTGAAGGGGCACTCAGTGGAAACCAAAGCCACTGCAGAGCGCAAAGAACTTAAACACTGACACAGACTAGATGGCCAAAAGTCCAGAGCTGGACTCCCACAGAGATCAAAACCGTCCGATTCAGAAAACCTTGTAAATAATGAGAGGAGAAGGAAAGAGTTTCCTTTGGAGGAAACTCTTCTGGAAAGAGTTTCCTCCAAAGAAAACAAACATTGTCCACTGTCATTTTCAAAGCAGGTCAGACAACAAAAAGAAGAGATTTGATGCATTTTCAACAAATTTGCAAAGTTGCAACAAACTTTTCATTTTATTTTAAGTCATCAGTTTCTGTATTTGGAGCTCTCAATCTCCAACTTAACTGTCTTACCTCTGAACTGGGCCGTTTGTTGTTTGAAATGTGAACCTAATTTTGCTGGTCTAATTTCTGCAGTGTATTGAATATTATTGAAACACATTTTTAAAATTGATCTTTTAGCATTTTGCATGTAACTTTAATCACAGTCCACTGCATCCTGAGGTTGCAATGTGAACTAATGTGGAAACGTTCAAGGGACATACATATGGCAAGGCAAGGCAGTATAGTACTTGGATGTTTAATTTTTTCATAAAACCAAGTATTAATTTCATGGGTTAAATGTAGATCAAGTTAACTCCTCTATGTGAAGTATTTGTATGTTGTTGCATTGCATACTGAAATAAACCAATCCTACCTTTAGTCTTTAGTGCAAATCTGATATTCTACCTGCACCAAAAAAAAAAAAAAAAAAAAAACCCCCCTAAAAAATAAAAAAAATTTTTCAAAAGTTTAGAGTAGATATAACAAAAGGGGAGAATTTCTTAGGCGACTTTTGCACATTTAGAGAAGAACACCCACCTGAGTTGGTGTAACAGTTCAACCGAGACTGGTTCTACAGCAAAACTCCCAGTGTTTTAGTTGAAATGTGTGAAAAGCAGTGAAGCTTCCCTGCAGAAATCAGAGTTAATAAAATAAAGTTCCACCCTGTCGGGCAGATAATCAGACACACGGAGTTCATTTCAGCATCAAACTGGAGCCTTTTAACTCAGAGCTGAGAGAAGAAGCGAAGGCAGAACAGCCTGAAGCTGAAGCCTCACTCCAACCTGTGGCTTACTGTGGTTAAACTTATTAACGTCAGCCAAACTGGCGGGACTCTTTGGCTCTTTATTTGAACATTAATTTGAGAAACTTGTTACGTCTTTGTACTAGAATAAATGGATGAATTAAACGCTAGCATGTTTTTGTCACAAGTACTCCCAGTTATTATGAAAGCCTTTATTAAAAATACGTTGTTATTGCTATATTTGTTACTATTTACTTTACATAAGTGTCATTGATTGAAAACGATGGCAACATAGAGAACACACAGCTAAAAGAGTTTATATGCGCACTCTGGTCTGAAGGGATTTTGTAGACTGGGATGAGAGGTCCAATTAGATTTAAAACGAGTTTCTAACAGAAACGGAATATTTCTAGTTAAGTTGAGTCCTCTATTAAGAAAGTATTATATTCCATTGATCCATTCTCAGTCTGGTAATAAACTAGGCTTCACTTTTGCTGCTTTGGACCCGTTAGGATTTTCTTCTTTGTTTTTTCTACTTAAAAGAAATTGAAAGTCAGAGAATTTTTCTCTCTGGAATTTAGCCAAAATAAAAAAATGTTTAAACCGGGAAGTGTTTCTACTGATATAATTTCATACCAAAGGAAAAATTTGGCTGTTTTTTAATTTTTTTATTTATTTATGTATTTAAATGTCTGGTTTTAACCATGGTTCCTAATTTGAGTTTAGATTTTTGTCCTGGTCTTTTCTCCCAGTGGAAAGAGCCTGGACAACGGAGGCTCCCAGGAGGTATGTTTTGTTGTATTCCATTATGCATGGTGGAGCAGTTGTTAGCATTGTTCCCTCACGTTACACAAGTCTTCGGTTTAGTTCCCAGGAGGCAGTCGGGGTGCTACGACTTGAACCGCACTCATTGATTATCACAGAAAGAACGAGAACTTGGATAGAAGTGGATAAAAGGAGCTTGCCCTATTAGGCTGCGGGAAAGAAGTTCTGACACCTGGAGCTCAAACTAGAGCCTCTGTCTGCATCAAAAGAAGTGAATGGATTTGACTCAGGCAAATAAGCTTCTTCTTGAAGATTTTTAGCTCATGTCTGATGAAGAGGACACTTTGAGAAAGTCTAAGAACTTGATGGAGGGTCGAGATATTCCATGTCTTTCCATCTGATGCATTTGAATTCCAGAGCAAAGATTACAAGGAGATATATTTAAGTTTCCTTCACATTTCAGCACAATTTGCATTTCAAGTTTGATCCTTTTGTTGTTCTTCTGTCTTTGTTCTTTTGGTTGTTTGTTTTGGCATTTTCTTTCATGAGACTCTTCAGTGCAGTCTGTAGAATGTAGTAACGTATCATGATTAATAGTGTGCTCCTTTTTCACTGAGAAAGTTCTGATGTACTCAATATAGCAGCAAATGTAGATTCATTAGGAATCTAAATCAATCTAAGTAGAAAATATAATGTGATAAAACAGAAATATTCTGAAAAAAAACACACTAATTAGAGTAATGTAATACAAACCTTTTAATGTGAGGGCACAAAATGAAGATTAAATTTAATATGAATGTACATTTTGATGCCAGGTGTGGTCTAATGTATTATTTCACAGGATGTAGTTTAAAAAAAAGTCTAAAGAGGAAAGAAACCGCCATGAAAAAAGGACACAAGGGGAGATTCATGTTGAAGTTGGTTCAATGGCTCTCTTCTATTCACTCAACTTTCTTTTCCAAGATTTCTTCTTTCCGCTCGACATGTCTGACACCTCAGTGGTGCCACAAAAGTTAGTTTCTGCTCATTCTGCTGAAGAGGATCAACTTCTAATCTTTATTAGTACGAAACGCTTTTTTTCCAGCTTTCCGCTCGGTTCTCAGGTCAGTCCGGCTGCCCACTGGAGCGCAGATGTCGCCCTGTTCGGCCGTGTCTCATCCACTGCGTTGACACACGGCCATCTGTTCGACTCCATATCCACACGGTGGCGGTGGTCCGGAGCGCCAGCACGCCTGGCCGCCCCAGCCTGCGGCCTGTCAGCTCAGCTCGGCGGCGGCGTTGGAGCGGGAAGCAGGTAAACGCCTTAATCCCAAATGGTGGATCCATCCAGCGACGGCCCAGCCACGCGTGCAGCAGCAGGTTTGACTTTCGCAATCTGCAAGAGACGAGGTGTTCAATTCCAGCGCAGAGAGGGCCGAGAGGCGTATCTGATGACGGATTCGATTCTGTGACCCTCGGTGGTGCTGGAGCCGGGGAGCGGCTGCAGCAATGAGGACGAGCCGCCAGGCATCAGGCAGAGTCAACCACCATGCAGCAGCTCTCATTTTTCCACTCAAAAATGGAGAGTGGGTGGGTGGAAAGGGTCGAGATGCCCCCCCCTCCCTCTGCCCCCACCGAGCCCCCACCCAAACGCTAAAAAGCCCTTGGCTGGATGTCACACTTCAGCTGCCCCCCCCCCACCACCACCTCACTCTCTCTGTGCTCGCTCATCACCGCTTATCGCTGAAATGCAGCCCAGCGCTGTGCCGCTCCACAACACACAAACACACACTGACTCACTATCTTCTTCACATCCTCGCTGAGCATCCGTACAAATACACTAACAGATATTCACAGATTCATACGTCTCCTTGTTCATTATCTGCAAACTGATACATTTCCTGTGGTAAACAGACAAGTTTACATTTATAAATCACAAATATAGTACTTGCATAGACTCCCATTCAAGCATATTTTTTTTATGCCTACAGAGGACTCGTCCACATCAGCCCTTTTAATAAACTGCATTTCAATTTTCACTGCAGTAACCATCTGTAATTGTTGGCAACTGTGATGAATGCATCTGTGCTGCAAAAAAACCTGTCACAAAGAAACATTAACAATATGGTTTTAATACAAAACCCTACATAGAAAGTTTTAGCTCAGTAAAGTGGAAGGAGAAATGTTTTATTTACAGCAGGACTGAAATTATGAAGAGTAAGTTATGTAAGCTGTTTACTAAAACATTTTTAAGTGCTTCTGTTTATTTTCCTAAGTCTCCTTTTTGTGCTGTGGCTCAATTGCAAGGTTCCAACAACTTTCACATCCAAGTTGAAGTTTATAAATTACAGCTAAAGCCTGTAAAACTGATTGTCAGGGGCTCCCATGAAATCGCAGACCTGACTTGGAAGGCATTTAATGGACAGGTGCGGGCTGTTTCCTCATTATGCTTTCATCTGTTCGGCAGTAAAAAGATCTGGGGTTGGTTCCAGGTTTGATATTTGCATTTGAAAGCTGCTTCTGTGATCTCGTAGTGATAGTGAAACAGCAAACGAAGCTAAAAGTGTTGTGATCTACAACGGTTGAGGAAAATTTTACACCTCTGTGAAGCAACCAATGCAATGACATAAAATGGCATAAAATAGAGCAGTTTAAAAAAATCCCAATGACCTATCTCGTTGAAGGATGTTATGGTTATTTACTCAACGCTCTTGGCTACTGGAAAGTTCAATGAGGTTCTCTGAACGTACACTATTTCGCATCGTGAAAACAAAGTATCCATTTCCATCGCTTGAGGAAAAGTTTGGTTGGTTGGTATGACGATTTATCCAGTGAGAAGGAGCATGCTGGGAGAAATGTTGTCTAAAGGCAGAAGCTTTGAGATGTGGTAGACGGGCACCCATGCCAAAAACGTAAAAGCTCTTTTGGAGAGTCATTTATTTCCTTAATACACCACAGTGATGCCTGAGTACGGTGGTTTTAATTTTAATGGTAGAAAGTTGTTTTTCCTTAGCTTCAGAAATTGTTATTCTATTGTGCTTAGGGATAAGTAAGCAATCAGAAAGGTTTAAATTAAAAAAAAAGCAATGCTGTGTTGTGTATGCAAAGAAGTAGTGTATCTAACCACATAATAGTGTCACTTTCCTCCATTCAATCACTGTGTTTTACTCTTCAGTTTCCAAGGGCACTGTCTATAAAACCATTGAGGCTTTTTGGAAACAGTTAGGTTTTTAGCATAATCTCACTTCTGAGATATTTTTAAGATTCCAAGGTTTCCCGAATTTAAAATATACCTTTTATGTGTTACATATTTGTATTTTAGCATTTAGAAGAGATGAAAATTGGTCAGTCACTTTCTTAACTTAAAAGCTATAGCAAATGCAATGTGTATTGTACAAAACCTTTGACATGAAGTCACCATGTTCAGACTCTAATAATGTTTGACTAACTCAGTCTCGAGGTCGTATCATTCCTATTTACTCTGTGACTCTGAAGCACCAGATGTTGATGTTTCACATCCATTTCCTTCCATCTGATGGTCAAATTGATTGAGACAGAAACTGCACTGAGTTCAGTTAGAGCTCAGGTCATAAATGGAGGCAGTCAGTACTTCCGATGCTTTTTATATTTTCGCCCCAATATTTCTCACTCGTAAATTAAGCTTTATGTGACTCTGTCAACTAAAACAAGAATGGTCATTACATCAGGAGGGCTCTCTTTCTGTTATGAGAGTTTCTCCCCCAAAGAGCAGCAAATAAAAGGCATCGAATACTCCTGCTAAAATCTACACAAGCAACAAATTGATGTTTACTTTGATTCAGTTTTGAGTAATTTCCCTTTAAAAAGACATATGGCTTTTTGGTCAGCAAGAAAAAAGTGTCAGGTTCACAGACAGACCCAAAGCAGGTAATACAGAGCTGTCAGCTGTGGTTAAACTTAATTGAAGTTTCTTTCAGCGTAAGTCCAAAGAGGGGAACGGGTACCGACTGAGGGGAAAAGAAACTATAAGCAGCAGTGGCTGATTCAGAGACCAGCTGTTTATTGCAGCATTAATAATGAAGACATCATGGAAATCAAGTGTACAGAAAGACACAGTTGAAACCAGAAGTTGACAAATACAAAATTAAAAGACCCATCGTTTTTTTTTTTGTTTTTTTTTTTATCACTGTGTGAAGTTAAAGTTGGGGTATGATGTATTTTTCCAGACACATGATGCAATTTTATCAAGTAACTATGTTACATTCTGTTATAAAAAAATCTGTACATATCAAAAATAACTTAAAAGAAATTCAACGTTGCCTCATAACCGTTTCTGACGCTTTGAAATTCACTTCTGTCCCTTTAAGAACCTCCTGGCCTCTCCGACACTCCCCTTTCAGCATGTCATCAAAACAATGCTCCTACGTTATGCCATTTACAGCAGTTCTTAAGTTTTATAAGAAGTAGTTTGTATAATAAGGTCAGCAGACGTGCACTTCCAGAAGGTATTTGTTAATTGTTGCTGCTGCTAGTTTGGAGGAGTTGAATGGAGAAAGTCTGGGGAGAGTTACTCCGTGGGGATTAGTGGTGATTAGCATGAATGATGTTAAGCCTAAATATGTTCATGTATTATGGGAGGTTTACTTTTGAGTTAACCTTTACTGTGTGCAAAAGTGACAATTTAACTTGTAAATCAACGCTTGTGTTTTAAAAGGATTTCGAATCGGTAAAGTTAAAATCTTCAGTAAAGACATTCAGAAGCACTCAGTTCAGGTACAGACACACATTTAGGATACGTCTCAGATCAGCCATGTCTGACCCTGCTAATGTCTGAGTGCTTATCCTCACAATTTCATGGATAAGTGCAGCTAAGAAAGCGGGTTAAACTGCACAGCAAAGAAGAGTGACAGAGACTAAAGGTATGTGTGTCACCACCTTCCTCTGTAATTCCTGTGATGTGTGCTGCTGCAGGAAGAGTTTAGATGTGGGAGAAATAATCTCCTTCTGCCTGAGCTTTCTGCTTCTTCTCCCCTGAAACAGTCATTTATTTTGATTTGTTTTCTACCTTTTTCTCCCCTAAAAAGTTTTTTTTTTTTTTTATCTCTTTCCCCCAGAAGTTTTTTTTTTTTTTTTTTTTTTTTTTTTTAAACTTTTAGATTCTCTGACAGATTTTTCACTGATGATTCCAACAACAGAAACAGGTTTTTGTTAAATTAACACAGGCACCCATAGGGAGATAGTATGCTTATCAATTCTTAAAGCCATCTTTGTGTATTGGCATGCCATTTGTATTTTTGGTTCACATTTTTTTTTTTATAAATTTTTATGGAAGGTTTTGTTCTTTTCAGGCAGCTGCTGCAAGAACCAAAAAATATGTATGTTGAAAGTGTTTCTTTGAACAACTTTTGTTTTTCCTCAGGCTGTTTGCACTTCGCTTGCTATATGTAATTGTCCACTTTGTATATGTGGCTGCGGGTCTCTCTGTGTATGTGGTATTAATAAGAAAAGCTTAATCAATGTAAGATTGGGGAGGGAAGTAAACTTAAGAAACAGAATAAGAAGTGTTACAATACAATACAACATAATACAGATAGTAGAGCATTATAAATGAAAAACAAGCAAACAAAAAAAATCAGGCAGAAATGAATGAATCACCAGACTCAGTTACACAACTCAAATCAAAAGTCAGAAAAAAAAAAAAAAAAAAAAAAACTGGCTGAACAAATTGTCTTTGAGCATTTTCTGAAAAACTGCGGTAATTATTGCTGTCAATTTTTTTTTTTCCCTTGACATAATTATGCATATTATCTATGCAAACACACTGATTAGATTTAATAGAATCATAATTTGGAGATTTTACTTTACAATAGCCCAGATACCGTGGAAAGATATTAATGTCTGTTCTACTTTTCCTGTCAGCTCTTGGTGCTTCAGATCACCACTCTTTACTCCATCAAGTCCTGCAAGCTATGAAAAACTGATCCATCTCACCATGTTGAATACTAAGAAAAACAAAAAAATGCTAAGAAAGAAAAGAATAACGTTGGATCTGTTAGTTTGAGCTTTGAGAGAGGAGTAAAAGTTAACAGATGCCATGGAAGCTCTCTTGATTTACTCAGTGTGTGCTGGACTTCAGATAGAAGAGAAGTTCAACAATGTCTTTGCTTCTAAGTTGACAAATTCTCACGCAAAAGGAAAAGGGCTGCAAATTCTGAACCCTATTTTCCTACAACAATAATGTCCTGGGTTTAGTTCTGCCTGAGTTACTTTTCTTTATTATTTTAGTGGAACATATCCTTGTTGTTCCTCTGCATGCATATATTCTCTTCTGGTTTGCTGTCTTCATTTAGTTGAATGGCCACGTCAGATGGCTTTTAGGTGCTTGTGTGTGTTTGCAGGCTTACCTATGGAAAATTGATCAACCAAATCAGCTGGACTTCTGTCACACCAATACAAATGCCACCATCATAACTGATCTGTGTATGATACTTTCTGAACCAAATTGTTGTCCAGATATGCATTTCCCTCTGACCAGCAGCAAGACTGTTCTAGAGAATGTCTTTAGGTGCTTCAGTTAGATAAAACACAGTTAAATGTTTTAGGAAAAAAAAAAAATCTCTGAATGGAACTGTCAAAAACATGGTGAAAAATGAACTGGCCTTCATCATTTCACCTCTAGAATGTTCTTTTCTCTGCCCCAGTAATACAATAAGTTACTGGGCTGTTGCTTTATTTCCACACTCAGTATCACATTCATACTTGAATGTACTTCCTGACCTGCTGCAGATGATACACAAGTGTGTGTTAATTCTGTTTTGTTTTTTTTTGTTTTTTTTTTGCTAAGGGAAGAAAAAGAGGATGAGGGTGGAAAATAAATGAAATACTGAGAACGTGGTAATGTGAGTAACAGAAGGAGGAAGAAGAGAAATCAATCTGCATGACGGAGTTTAATCTTTGTGACACAAATGATAACGATGTTGATAAATTTCCAAACATCAGTGTCCATTTTTCTCCAGCTTGAAACCAGAGTCTTCTGTCGGTAGCTTCTGTTTAGATTTGATCACATTAAGAATTGATGAGCCGCTGATATTAGGTGTTGGATCTAAATGGATTTGATGGGAAGAAATATAAAACCACCGAAGGGAATTTAATATTCAAAATATGACAAATGTGGAGAGGGTAGAGCAATGACAGTAAACTGAGATCAATCAGAGGTCAGAGAGGAAGTTAAAACTAAAAGAGAGGAGAGGAGAAGGAACTAGCAGGTGTGAACTTCAGAAGTTGCATTTCCAAAATTAATTTTTAGCTTCATTTATTAACTAATTTACATTTCACAGCACTTTACAATGTATGCTTCACTGAGTCTGACAAATCAACTTTAAGCATTTGTCCCACATCCATATATATTTAATATATTCCTTTCGTAAATGTATTCATTTATCTATTAGCTGCATATGTGATTATTTATTAAAACTATATTTAAAGCATGATTACATACCTAATTATTGGAAATATTGTTGTGATAACATTGCAGTGAATTAATGAACACGTGTGTGTGTGTGTGTGTGTGTGTGTATTCTTCTGGTGTTGTTTTTAAATTTCACACTGCATATGTCTTGTCATGTTACTCCACCCTGCTGGTGTGGTGCCTTCATGGGTCCTTATGGTGTGAACTAAGTCACCTTTCATGTGTATGATTTCCTTGAGTACTCCAGTTTCCTCTTAAATAAAGAGACAAGCACGCTTACTGTTTTCACCTAAGGTTTTGAAAATATAAAAACAGTGAAAACAAGCAAACCAGTCAAGTTTATTTCCTTGGGATGTGGATGGACATGGAGGGCTTTTACACATTCTCAAGATTGATACATCCATTTTCTTCCACATATTCAATGCTGGTGATAGAGGTAACAGGTTGAGGAGGACAATCCAGACATTTCTCTTCTAAGCACTACTTGTAAGACCCAGAAGAAGGAATACTTTCTATGGGAAAGAAAAACAAAATGAGCAATGGGACCACATCTGAATCGGTAGCTGGGAGCGTAAGGTTGGCAAGCAGATTAAGATTTTTTTTCTCAAAGTTTCTGTTAAGTTCTTCCATGACTTAATTTACAATTTCATTTTTTATTATTATTTGTGGAAAAAAAGAAAAAAAAAACAAACATATCAAATCTTACAACACTTCAATACATTCAGAAATACATTTAGCTTGGTGCAATTCAGTCTTGCAGAATTTGTCCCCCATATTTCAAGCCATCTGTTTGTAATCATTTTTATTGAATGGTGGATCAAAAAAATAAAATAAAATAAAATAACTGCAATAAATGTTGAATTGGTGTTCAAAGTTCTTCCTGCTGTTAATAGAATTATGTATCTAGTTCACAGTCAATGTTCAGTCTATTAGATTTGTTTTGTTAGTTTGTCCTCTGATGCATAGTGTGTGTGCGTGTGTGTGTTCGGTGGCTCCTCATCCATCATCATGTATTCAAAGAGGCAGTGGCTCTGAATGCTGGCTAAGCAGAAGCAGAAGCAAATTAAAAACACTCATTTACACACAGAGTCCATCGTTTACTCCCATACTCACCATTCAATCAAACAGGGAGTCAGTCAGCACTATGACCACCCTACATACACACAAACTCCCTCTCGCTTTCCCTCTCTCACACACAAACACTGCAAACCATCCTGTTTCCAGTCAGTATAACTGGTTTTGTGGTGATGCCTCCCAGAGCAGCAGCTCACAGCAGGTCAGGCGCAGCTGCCTGTGTTGGCTCCTGCAGTGCAACCGTGAACTTGGTGCTTCACAGTGGAAATAATCTGCATTAACTGATGTCTGCAGCTGCTCAAACAAACACACACATATGGACACACATCTGCAGGAAAGCGGAGAAACACAGGCAACACGCTGCTTTCCGTTTGAAGACCTCTGGAAGGGTTTAATTAGCTGAGTTTAATCTGCAAGAGGTGATGATCTGATCTCATACAGAAATTATCAACTATAAAAGAGTTTTTAATAGGTCACTGACCCCACCCACAGACACATGAAGGCGTAGCCTGCTCATCTGTGAGTCATTATCATGGTCAGAGGGGAACAAACACTTTGCACCCAGGTGACAAAATTTCCAAACAAGTGTAGAACATTAGCAACTCTGCAGGAAACATTCAGAACCCATTGGGAAGCATTTCAGGCTTTTTTTCTTTTGCCATGCAAAATTGTTGTCAAGCCTCTCGTTTTAAGGCTTTGCTCAATGCGACCATTTTGTATTCTTCAGTAATACTTAAACTTTATGAATTCTGCAGTCTCCTTCTTGTACCAAACACAAAATTACACACAAACAGCAGCAGGGTGCAGGCTTGAAATCCTGTCAGTGGTATTAATTCGAAACTAAGTTCCCAAACTAAAATTACTTTTAAAGATGTAGCCACTATAGACGATACGTACAAAAATCTCACAAACAACTAGAACTTTGCTGAATTCCTAATGACCAGGTAGCCACATTATTCACTGAAAGCTGCAAGCAGGTTCACACATCAACACCAGCATATCAACAACCAGAATCCAAAAGGCATAATAAACACTTGATCTTTAAAGGGTTGCAATTAACCATTAGCTGTAAGCAAATAGATGGTCTGTGAAACTGTTATTTCAATTTATGCTAGCTACTATGTTCATCACTATATGAGTATTTATGAAAAACTGTGAAGTCTCACACCCAAACAGAAAGTGGGGGATGAGTATTCTTTCCTTTCGCAAGACACCGGGGTGTCAGACACTGCAGGAAACCATCAGTGATGTGGAATTGATGCAGACAAACATCAGAGTAAATTAGAGCATCTGCTGCTCAACGTGAAGTTTGGGGGAGCTAAGAGACAGAGCTGAAACCCTCCAGATATAATAAGGAGGGCGGTAATATTTTCTTTCTTGTGGCTGGACTCTTATTTGTTAACGTGATAGATTTCTTAAGGTCCCAAAAAAAAAAAAAGCATTTCCATCAGTTTAATGTTTGGACTTTGATTGGGTCATTGCACAACTTTGAAAGCAAAGATACAGTTCAAGACCAAGCTGGAATGTAAATGTGGTTACTTTGACTAGTCAAAAAAAAAAACTGGCTGAGCACAATTCTCCCCACCTGAATGCAAGGAGCCAATATCCTCCACTGACGCTGGCATTTCAATAAATTCTTCATCTTATGTGAGTCATACTAGACTGCACCACAGCTAACTCTGAACTCTTTCATTATTGGACTTCTTTTCCACTTTCACCACCGTCTAGAGGCAGCTGAAGGTCCAGCTGTTACCTCAACTACACTTTCATCACATGTCACACACATCAGCCATGACTCACCACTAAATCTCCTGTATTCACCACCAACACTGGAGAACCACAAAGGGCTTGACACACTGGAAGTGACATCACTCCCACTCCATTCATTTCCTACTGAACTTGCGCAAAGTGACAACTGCTTGCTTTCCTCCAGCCAAGCAACCAATGACATTTGTTCATGTGCCGTCACTGGCGTCGCTATAGCGTTCCATGTGTTGGGTTTTACCCTGGGGGGGCGATGACTTTCTCGCGTTCATCGCTTCCTGTATGCACCCATGTTCCTCAAATACTATTTTGCAATAGCATCAAGCATTTGATGCTGTACTGCAAAGGCAACTTTATTGATTTTAATGTTTGCAAAAGTAAAGAAAGATTGTTTACAACCTCAACAACAAAACTGACAAAAATGTCAACACCTTTAAATATCTGAGACTCAAACTGGACAATAAACTTGCTTTCTAACAGCACAACACTCACAGCCAGAGAAGTCTGTCCAACAGAGACTGGACCAAACCTACATGTTTCTCTGACATCATCGTCAGTATCATGGACTTGCTATCCACAAGCCATCAGAAATACACAGTGCCCGGAACACAATTCTACCACAGTTTCATATTAACATTAATATCAAATCAGAAACCCAACGTATTTTGACATCTGGATGCCAAAATATGTTGGGAAACAACTGGCTCCACTTCATATTGAGCAAAAGGGAAGAAAGAGTGTTAGTGTTTTTGAATATACCATGGCTGGGAAATGGTCTGGTCTGGCATTTGAAACTGTAGATCTACTGGGATTTTCTCACACAGCCATCCGTCATGTTTACAGGGAGTGGGCCAAAAATGGAAAATACCCTGTGAGTGACAGTTGAATAAATGAAAATGAGTTAAGTCTTAGGTCAGAAGAGAATGTGCATAACTCAGCGATTACACATTTGGAAAAACACTATGTGGTCTGTGTCTTGCATCCAAAAGCTGCACACAAACTCTCAATTAAAACCAAGAAGTAAATCCACTTAATTTATTGAGGTCATGGAACCCAGAAATGTCCTTCTCTCAGAAAACATGAAAATATTTTCCAATGTGCATTCTCAAAAAAAAAAAAAAAACTTTAATTGCAGTGACTTTAATGTCTCTCCATTTTTGTTTTGCTTGTTTTTTTTTTTTTTATTAAGCCCAACTTATTGACCAAATGCCAAAAACACTAAAGATTTTTTCAAATAGAACATAAATGCATTGATGACAAAGGATACATTCTATAAATTAACTGAAGGCAATGGCCAAAATTATATGCAATGCTTTAATAATAAATAATTTATGAAAAATCTCCTTCCATTTACTTGCAGAATGCTTGATTACAGCAGTACAACTTAGAGTTGCAAAGCTTTATCCGAATAATTCTTGGAAAAATAGGATTTGGTCAAAGTAATTATGCTCCGCCATAATTAACGGTTTCGGGTTCCAGAGAAAGTAAAACATAGCCTATGTATCAGCCAGGAGGCACACCTCATAACAATTACTAGCATATGGAGGGTTGTTTGGCTTGCTTTGCAGTCAGAGGACCTGAGCATCATAAATGATTTTCTGTACCAAAGCCTTCCAGAGCAGCAGTCAGATTGCATTTAAAACTTTGGGTGGCTTGATTACCTCCAACTTCCGCAGTTAGAATTCTGATCTTGATTTTATGATTAGGAACTTGGAAAAATGGACTCCTCAATTCAGAGAGATTGAAGGACAGTGTAAAGTATTTGAATGAGTAAAACTGGATGTGCTTTTAAAACCAGGTTGAAGACCAAGGCAACCAAACCTTTGCAGTTGCTGATCCTAAACTTCTAACGTCAATGCACATCGCATCAGCCTTAACTCTAAGATGATTTTTTTTTCTCCTGGGTTTTTTGGTCGATGTATTTTTGGTCGACAAATTTTTGTTGACATTATGTATTTTATCTCTTTTCAATTATTTATTATTCCAATTGCACTATTCAGATGGCCATGCTAGACACTATTTTTTTCTTCTTCTTCTTTTTGCTGATAGACCAGGCCACTGGTCAGCTTTGGTTGTTTTTAAAGTTTTTATGTATTTTATTTTCTTTATTTATTTTAAGTAGGAGCACACCTGTTCATACCACCCTGTAGGTGCCAAGCAGCCGGTTCCACTGTGACCTCTGGTGGACACCTGGAGAATACAAAATGAAAACCAACCACACTGACACACACACACACACTACAGAACCCTGACAAAAGAGCTCTATAATTAAACTTTGACTTGACGTTTACTTTGAAGAATCATATGTGTCTTTGTCAAAATGCTTGCTCAAAACTGAAAGAAAACACTGGAGGTTGGATGAAGCCAGACTGAGACTGAGGTTAGATTAAGAGTCATTATTATGATGCTGCAGTAAGAAACTTGTAGCTATGAACCAAAATTTCCTCACAGACAGCCTTTGTTCCTGCCCGATAGGTGTGGCTCCAGTCTAGGGTGCCTATTCAGGTATCTTCGAACACAAACCCTTTGCTTTGAAATAATAAATAATTTAATCACAAATACAACCAAACATTTCAGCGTTTACAGTAATCTACAATTACACATCCTCTTGCATAAGCCCGAGGAGACCTGGGCTCTCCACTTAAATGTCTGCGGTAAACAGTTCAACAAATAACAGTTCCAGAAGGTTTCCAGTTTCACAGTCTGAATACTCATCCCGCTCTGTGACAGAAGCTGACAGCCTGGTCCCTGCCGCCCATGTCCTTGGAGAACCAGTACCTGTTTAGCCTGTAGAGCAGCCCTGTAAACTGACACGAGGAGAAAGGCACCGTTTGACACTGCCTGGCTGACCAAGCGTGACTCTCATCCTGTTCACAGTGCCATGGGAGAGAATAATTGGACAAAGTCTTCAAGTAAATTTCACCTGGTCACAGAATTTAAGGTGGGATCTGTGCATTCATGCGGATGACAAGTTGAGCTCCCGGTTTGTCTGGAATAATCTGAAGGAGATAGGCGAAGCAGGAAAAATGGGCAATGGAAATGGGAAGGTGACAGGAATTAAAGAGCTGCATGCTCAACCCCAGGTAAACAACAAACAGAAGGCTTTAAAAAGCTCAGGGACAAGTATGTTGAAGCAAGTCTATGTTCAGCTGGTAAAAGTCAGACATGTTCCGATGTCTGCTGTAGGGCTGACAGGCAGAACAGAGACGAAAAGATGAAGGGGCTGTTGAATAAGATATGCAGATAACAGAAATGAAAGGGAATAATTAGGCAATCATCAAAAATGGGTGAATGAAGATGATTGTTTTGTTAGCCATGAAAAAACTCCAGACAAAGAAAGACGAGAGGGAAACGGGGAATGACGATCAGAAGGGAACCTTGCGTGTTCATGTTTCACTCGGTCAGAAGTTTCCGGTCCACAACAGACACATATTTCTAGGAGTTGTATCAGTTAAAAGTTTTGTGCTTACATTATTCTGAGGAATGATTCATCGAGACACCACACTGCAAAGCCTCACTGAACTACGGAACCACAGCTGAGAAGTTCAGCAGATGAATGTGACAATAAAAAAGTTTTAAATTGGAAACATCCCTCGAGCAAACACTGTCTGCCAAGGATGGTGCCTTGCAGTAATACACATTTGCCAGGAACTCTGATCAGATGAGATACAGATAGAAGGTCAGTTTTTACTTCTACAGTGGCGAGCGTCCTTATAGTAATTGCTACAAAAGAAAACGGAAAAAGCTTTTTGACACTGTGAGTGATCAACATGGCTGAAAAGTGATAAATAAAACTGACAAAGTAAAGAAAATATATGGCGACTGAACGCGAGGAGGAAAAACAGGCCTGAATAAAAGAAAGCACCTGTAAACACACTGCTGTCACTTTGGCTCAGAAAGGAAACAACAGCATTAATCGCCCACCAAATCTTGATTGAGTGAAAGAATAACAGATTGATTACCTGTCTATTTTAGGTCATAGTCTCATCTATTATGGATCCTGTCAGGATGATAATACCTTAAAGATTTATTCAGAAATGTGTCACTGTGCTTCATTTTTTTCTTCTAACCACACTCATTACCAGGACATGTGTTTTGCCGGACACATAGATCTGCAATTTTAGGTTGTTGGGGTTTCATTCCTGCATGTTTGAAGGCAATGACATGAAGTTTACCACAGGACAAAAGAAGAGTAGAAGCTCTGAGCTCAAAAATGTATCTACTTATTAACAACCCACTACAGAATAGGGTGCATACAAATCTTTGGTTGATTGCAAAATTTCAGCCAATCCCAGATTGTTGGCTAAGGCATAAAAATTGTGACTTTCAGATAAACTAAAGACAAAATGTGGAAATTTCCCACATAGCTATCCTACAAATGCCTCATGATAACATCCATAAGGCTGGACAACAGTCAGTGCTGTGGAGAGGATAAAAAGCTACTGAATTGGCTGCAAAAACATACAAAACAGCAGAATGTGATTTAAATTGGAAACAAACCATCATGCATAAACAGATACGATAAAAAAAATCCAAAACAAAACAAAACAAAAAAAACCAGCCAAGAACAGACTAAGGAAATAATGGCCCACTGATCCATAAATAATCTGTCAGCAGTCAAAAAAAACAACAAAAAAATAACAACTAAAGCCAAATAGAAATGTATTTACCATAGTTTTTTTTTTT
>NW_015113708.1:177252-192490 GCF_001443285.1 Poecilia latipinna | reverse complement strand
CAACTAAAGCCAAATAGAAATGTATTTACCATAGTTTTTTTTTTTTTTTTTTGAGTTCATAGCTGTCAGTGCATATAGCCACATAAATAGACAGCCATAAACGTATACACCTGCTGCACACCACAAATTTCAACATTGTGCAAATTTACAAGATAAACAAAATATAAGAGCGGCTTTGATGATATACTCAACCTGTTACAGAAACAGATGAGCAATAAAATTTAAAGCTAAGATAAAGCTAAGTTGCTCATGGATAGCTACAAACATAGGAGATATCTTTTTATTCAGTAATTTTTCATTAATAAGGGGAAGTGTCAAGCGTAATAAACAACAACTGGTTTTGCTATTACATATATCACCTTAGAAGAGAATGGATTGGATTTGGTTTTGCTGAAGTTCTGTCGGTTGCACGGCATAGACATCTTGTTCCACCATATCCCAAACATGTTCTGCTGGATTGAAAAGCCGTGACTGTACAAGAAACCTGTTTGAGAGGATTTGTGGCCTCGGGCATTATCCTGTTTGAAGTAGCCATCAGAAAACCGGCACACTGTGGCCCAAAAAAAGATGGACATGGTCAGCAACTTTACCCAGATAAGCTGTGAAATTCGAATGACCCCCTCACCGTTACACCAATACCACCAGCCAGAATTGCTGGAACAGGGGGTGATGGATTACTTTCTTGATGGTTTCTCAAAACAAGATTCAGACCGGGCAACTGCTTTACAATATTTGGCTGTCCATGTTTAAGCCTGTTTAAATTGTATCCTTTAATTCCTGTTCTTATCTGTCATGAATTATGGGTCTTTTGCTGCTGTCACCCATCTGCATCAAGGTTTGGCATGTTGTGAATTCAACGATGGTATGTAGCTAGATGTTATTTGAGCTGCTGTTCTATTTCATCTCAAACCAATCAGTCCATTCTCCCTGACCTCTGACCTTTTACAAGACATTTTCTGTATCAGAAAAATCATTGACTGAATATTTTTGTGCAATTTGTATGCACAACCATCTCTGTAAAACTCAGAAACGGTTGTGCATAAAAATCCCCGTACATCCACAGTGTCTGAAATCTCTTTCCCAATCTGATGTTTGGTTTTTAAGACTGCGTTAAAATCATAGATTAAGAAAATTACCTCAAAATTACCACTCCCCGTCATGTGAACATGTAGATGTGTTTTCATTTCAAAGACCCAGGAAATCTTGTCAAACTGCATGTCTCATCTATCTAAAATGTTATAGTAGAAAACTAAGTTTGTCCTTTAAAAGGTTGTTGTGCAAAGTAATAATTTCCAGCAGGGAGTCAATAGGGTGCTCAATTAAAATGTTCTTAGGATAGGATAGTTGATTAAGTATTCTCAAATTAAAAGTTGCATTTATCTAATTTTTCAATGCTTGATTATAAGAGATAGATTTATTGATTAATTTTTGCACATATTTAATCAATGGCACAGGAGTAACTGACTTCTACTTTCCAAGTAAAAAAGGTGGAAATTATGTATTTTTTACCCCTTTACTGTTCTGTATTAAAACTGTATTTTTCCATAAGTGCACTAGGGTTCAGTAGTAATAATGCAAAATAGGCTGATTACCAGACATTGCCATGTATAAATGTGAACAAAGCAGCAAAGGCATCATTTAGTATCTTAAAATAGGCATTCAGTGTATAGTAGCAAACCAACAAAATTATCACCAATTTGTATTTGTTGAATGGATATTCAGAGACAGCTGTGCTTTGATCTGTTCTATGCAGAACTAAACTAAAAAGAGATAACATTCGTAAAATGATCCAGCAAAGATATTCTGATTATCAGCTTGAAAATCAGTCTTTTCAGACTGAGAGCAGGTGATGTTTCATCTCAAAGTAGTGAATCTGGGAAAGTTTTTTTTTTTTTTTTTTTCCTGCCTGCATGGTTGATGAAGACTCAGTCGCCTCCAGCTCATTTTTCACACCTCATTTAAATGTGGAGGCAGAGGCCATTGTAAAACAGCCGGGAGTTGTAATGACTCCTGCTATTTACTTGAAATGTACACACATATAAAGCAGAAAACTGTAGATTATATGTGTCAAGAGAGATGAAAGGTAAACAAAGCATGCACCTTGTAAACTAAGGAAGATATAACCTGTGTAGATAAATGAACTCCTCTGCCAATAGGTGGCGTTTTATTTGTGTAGTATATTTGTGTTCTTCTTAGTACTATCACCTATTGCTCTTTGTTTCTGGGATTTTCTTTTCTTAAAAGAGAATATTACTTTAAGCATCATCTTTTGACAAGTCTATGGAATATGCTGGTTATTGTGGTCTTAATTGTGCTCCATTTTACAAAAGGATGAGAACAAAATGTGCAGTTCAATTTTAGATTTTCTTTTTTTAGTACAAACTAATCTCTATAATGCAATACCCTAAGTTCCTACTGAGCACTGTCCAATCCATCACGTGTTAACTGTAAGATTATTTCACAACTGCAAAACTAACCAACAAGATTTCCTTTATAAGTCAGGAAGTGATGCAAGAATCTTCACCTTAGGTTTGAGAATAAGTTGAGTAGAAACAATCTGTTGGAACAAACAAAACAAATGAACAGGAATCAGTCAGTAGTAGTCCACTTTGCCTGGACCGTCCAACATTTGAAAAAGAGAGGAATGACAATTCCCAGGAACAGGGAACACAAAAAGCAGTTACAAATCAAGTGGAGCCACAGACTACTGCAGTCCTGAAAATAATCTGGCAGGAAGAAGAATGTGTTACAACGACTCTAGACTTCCTGTGGAGAATATTAAACCAGTGAAAATTGAGCTGTTCTGAGAAAACCCCCACTTCCATCAGCAAGAAAAAATGGATTAGATGATGAAGGTTATCACTCAAAACAGGTTTGTCTTGTAGTGCTTTGACTGAGTTAATTAAATTAGAAATGAATGGAAACTAATTAAATCCGAGCATAACTCAGACTGAATTTGAATTCAAGTTGATAGGAAGTTAGAAAATAATCCTTATTTACCCATAGCTGATTTGTTGTAAATTTATGCAGTATAAATAAACCAAACTGGATCCTTACCTCTAAACTTCCCCTCATTATGGCAAAATGCAAACAGTGTGTGGGTGATAATAAGTCTCTGTCAGCACAGAGGAACTAAACTTCAAATTTCAAGGAGCAGCTCTTTGCCAAGTTCATTCCTGCAACTCCTGATCGTGGCAAAACAACAACAGCTATCACACCTGCTGAAGCTCATTGGCTCTTATGAAGTCAGGAAAATGCAGCAGAATCAGCATATTTTACACACATATATATATAAACCTTTATCTTGTTAAAGTTGTTTACAATGAACCCCATAGGGCACAGGATGACGACTTAGAAGTATTATGGATAGATTGATCGTCTGCAGTAATGAGGGTGTTGCTCGTAGCTGTGGTGATGAAGAAAAAGCTGAAAAGGTGAAGGTCTCAATTTACTGGTCCATCTATGTTCCATCCCTCACAGATAGTAATAAGATATGGATCATGATTAAAAAAACAAGATCCTTAATACGAGCAGATAACAGAAGTTTCTCTCATAGGATGCCCAACCTCTACCTCAGAGGAAAAGTGTGGAGCTTCCTCGTCCATTCTGAGGTCAACAGAGCTGCTGCTTCTCAACGTTACAGTGAATCGGTTGCAGCAGTTTTAAAAATGTGATTATAATGCTTCAGTTGCAGGATTCTGAGTCAGACCAAAATCAAAAAGCGTCTTGTTCAACATAGTTGCTCTGTTGTGTCCACAATTACTATTTTTAAATTGCAATATTAGCTGTAATTATTATTATTTTTTTAATCTTAACTTCATTTTTCGATTATTTTCTTGCTCTCTTATCTATTATCACTAATACAACTTGAGTCATCTGAATAAAATGTATCCAAGTTTGCAAATATTTAAATGTATTTTCTAAATCAGACGTTAAAACCCAACGGCTCATTTTACTCTCATATCTCACAATTCTCTAACCCAGGCACATTTATTCTGAGTGTCACTTTGTTTTTCACTTTTTGTTACTTTTCAGTTAATTTTTCTATGTTGTATTTCTGGTTGCTTTTGTTTTGAGTCACTTTCCTAATCAGCCTTCCTCAGATCTCATCCCACAGCGACCACTCTTCTCAGTTCGTTGTTATATCCTCCTGCTTTACTCCCAGTTCCAGGCTATTCCTTTGTGCTCCTTGATTCTCTCTCTCAATCGTTTGTTTTTATGGGCCTCTCACTACCTTGCATTCTCCTCCATACATTTTTCTACCAATTATTATTATTTTTTTAAAATACACCCTTAATTTACATCAGTCTGTCTGCCTGTTGTATGGTTTTCATTCAAGTTATTCACACACTGCTTCAAGTAAATTTAAGCCTGATATCCTCGTTGAATACCCTTGGGAGAAGTTGCTGCTCATGTGAACCTTGAACTGATTCAGACACATTTCATTTTGCGGTAAAGCTGGCTGAAAGCTAAAACTGGGGCCAACAACATTTTCCTTCCATGTGTAGTCCTAGAACTAATCTGTGTTTTCCAACTTGTTAATATCATCTATTGTTAAAAAACGGATTGTAAAGTTATTTTGGTGACAATACAGTTAAGTCCTGGTAATTTCTGCTTCTCTTTTCGAATGAGCAGCTAGAAAATCATTTATATGTTGCTTGTCTGCTTGTTAAAAAAAATCCTCCTGGAGGACATTATTTTTATGTTATTACAATATGAGGGATTATAATTGTCTTCCCACAATTACCTTCCTTCCTCCAGAGGCTTTGTCACTGTGAAAGATTGGCCTCTAATATTAACCCAAATGCATTTAATCAACTGGTGCAGGTTCCTCATGACATATAATAACACTTGCAATTAAAAATGTATTACCTCTTTGACTGTCAGGACGGGCAGAGCTGCCACATCGCGGTCAGCTCTGCTGGTGAGATTACCAGCCAGATTCAGCACCGTCCTCTCCTTACAGGGTTTTTGTGAAACACGCAGACAGAAACTACAGTCAATGATCTCTTAGGTGCAAAAATCTGAAAACCAGAAAAGTTAGGATTACCAAAAGATTTTTTTTTTTTTTTTTTTTTTCTAATTCCCAGAACAACACAAATCATTTCTTTGTGGGGTTTTGTTGTACTGTATGTTTTCAAATGTTTTTGTATCTTTGCACAAGCTTCTTACACCAAAGAAGCTGGAGTTTCACCACTGACAGAACAGGCGTAGTCGAGTCAGGTGTGTAGGTCGCCTTGTTCTTGTAAACCTTTTTAGCTCTGCAAACACGTTTTCAATTGGACTGAGATCAATTTTTTATTTATTTTTTTTTTAATGGCTTCTCTGTAATGGAAATCGTATCCAATGCTTTCATACAAAAAGAATAGTTTTCTTATAAGATTGGACAACTCTCTACCCTTTCACTTACAAGGGTAATTCTGTCTTTATTGACAAGTCTGCTGATATCACTTAGTCACAAGACTAAGCAGTTCTATAACAGCAGACAGGAATCTATAAAATAAAGTCAGAAGGATTTATGGTTTTGTTCTTACCGTAGAAGAATTAAACGAGTTTGTTACTTCTGTTCATCCAAACTCTTGTCACAGCTACTGTGTTCATGTGACATGGTGTTATCTCGCTCCCAGTGTTCCCACTTTTTTCTCCTGTGTTTTCTCTAACTGCCATAAAGCTTATTGAGGAACTGAGCCTTGCTCGGTTTTGCCGATTAGATTCTGAGATGGTCAGTCTAGTTTTTTCACTCCCAAATTCCAGAGGTAGTCTTGGACAAACAAAAGATATACGTAGGATTTTTCAAATTTGAGTGATAAATAAATACCATGCTCTGTGTGACCAACCATTGCCTCTGTTATGTTTCTGATGTAAGGAGCAGACAGTTTTGCCATTGAAGGAGTGAGATGGTGATGATGTATGACTTGTGAGACGAGCCGGGAGCAGGATTTAAAAGTACAAACAAATTCATTTTTAATGAGAAGAGTAAGAAGGTGAAATTAATCAATTTAATTTCAAGTATTTGCTAGGCAAACAACAGGTTTACTTCACTGAGTTCATGCCTCATTGCTGTTTTGAACAGAATGGAGGAAGTGGAGGTGATTGGAGGGAGAGAGGTGATATAGACACATAATGTTACTTTTGTTAATATTGTTTGCGTCTTGCTGTCTGATTGGATTTTTTTATTCATCTCAGTTGCCTCTGTGGTCAAGCTGTTCTGTTAACCATGGCAATAAGATAAGCATAATTGGATATTTGACTTCCTGCAGTTTGAGAGTGCATGAACATACAGCATATTGATTTCCACTGTCCTCATAATGAAAATGATTTAGCTTCAGTGAAGAAACACTGACTATCATTGGCGCACCGGCATTATAATTATCGTGTGTGTTAGACGCCCTTCCTGGCTCCAATATTCTCCCCCGCTGAACAAAAGGCTCGCTCCGAATCGTACCGTGGGTCTCTGCTGGGTTTGAGATGTGATGACTGGGACCTGCTGCTGGGATTTCTATTGGATCATGGTCATCAGCTTCCAGCTACCAGGCGAGAGGCCCCCGAAGAGAAGAAAGTGAGAGATGGGGCTATTTTTTTTGTGACTCTTTATATCAACCGCTCTGAGAAAAATGATACGCAGGAGCCAATCTTGTCAGTTTATATTTCACATTGTACAGATGAAACCTTTTCCAATTCAAGAGCCAGCTGTATATTTATTAAAATAGTAACTTACTCTTTAACAGTGAAAGGAAAGCCCTTACTGCAAAAACACAAAATATTTCCAAATATTTTTGGTCTACTTTCTAATACTGATGAAAATTACTAGGCCATTGGGCAAGTTGTTTCACTCATAAATGTGTTGTCATAAATTCAGTAATTCAACACTGGAACTAGCACCTTTTTAAATCAATAATAAGGGATTACTGGCTTAAAACAAGCTACTATAACTTGCTGAAAAGTTTCTTGTAAGTTAGTTTTGTCGTATTTCAACAGTGCTAAGATATGTGGGCTAGAAACTAGGGCAAAATACTTTGTGTTTTTGGAGTATTTTTATTGGCACAAGCATAAAATACACAACATAGCAGGCATTTCCACCTTGGATTTTAAATTTGTTTCGTCATACTCTGTTAGAAGTGGCACATTCACTTTAACAAGGAAAATGGAGCAACTTACTCCAAGTTTTGTTTGTTTGTTTGTTTGTTTGTTTGTTTGTCTGGACCTTTGGTATAGATAGAGCTAAGAAGAAGAAGACCAACCAGAGGGTTCAATGTCAGCACTGTGGTCAGTGCATCAAATCATTCTTAACATCATGGCAAGTCACAATTCTTGATCTTCTAAAGAGAACAACAAGTTAGAAGACTAAGAATAAACACAATGTGTTGGGCATCTTAGTGGAAAACACGTCTCCACCAGTGATCTCCAATGAGGGCAGCAGGCAGGTATTAGGGATTGTAAATCAGTTTACTCTGAAGTATTGACGGCAAATGTCATTGGACGCATCTTTATTATAGCTACAAAGTGTGACTGTAGAGTCACTGTAAAGTCTTCCATTTACATTTTCCTACTTTTAAAACTCTCACATAACAAATTAAATGTACTTTATTTTTAGTCCAATTAATAAGAGACACATGCACAAGATTATTCTTCATAGATTTCACCATATCAACCTCCCCCACTATGCCTGGGTTGGCTGTTGTTTTTAATCTCCTGCTTTCCTCTGCCTCGCCTCAGTCTTTGGTGTTCCTGCATTAACGAGCTCGTGTTAGTGAGGCCTCTCAAGCAGCATCTGATTACGTGTGGCAGCCCATAGTTTTGCTTTTCATATTTTCTCTAACTGTTCTCCGCCAAGCAGAAACAGTGGACCACAATGAACAGAAGCAGGCGCCCATATCCTAATCAGTTGTGATTGTCTGGTAATTAATGGGATTTGTTAATTGGACCTGTCCTCCCAAGGGACGTTCCCAATGAATCCTCACTGAACGCTTAGTTGACCCTCCTCCTGGAGTTACTTGGACTTCATCCCCCTCAAACGCGGTGATTTTTTTTAAACATTTTTTGTCGCCATTGTTTTCGTCTCCACAGCAACAAACCGGCTGTCGACAATCAGCACCTTTTAAATGTTTAATATGGCAGGACCAAGGCAACTAATTCCCACAGTGCTACCCTCTGCCAGGCCACCACAGTGAATATGCTGGAGTCGTAATTACAGTGGAAGCTCCTCGCAAAGCTATCCAATCAGGTTTGTTTTCTCTTCAAACAAGGAGTACCCTCTTGGTTTTTGTCGGGTAGAAGTCGGAGCACTGCTGCACGGAAGCAGACGCGTTATTAGCCTGTTTGCTAACACCACAATGTCAGCAGCTGCAGGTGTTAACAGAGTCAAACATTCATATGGTGCTCACAGGGAAGGCACCAGGAGCATCGGGATGTTTATCTGGGAGCAAAAGATGCTCAGCAAATGTTGGCAAATGTACACAGCGAGCTCCCTTGTCATTTTTTATTATTGCACAAGCATCACAAGTTTGACATCAAAAGCATACAGTTTGTTCCAGCCCTTTCTTGCCCCCTCCGCCTCAATGATTTGAAAAATATAGAATTTTGTTAGTGCTGCTATAAAAGCTGAAAAAATTAAATATAACAAGACTATTAGCTTGAAGATCACATGTCACATATATTTTGAAAGTTAGCAGAATCTAATTTTCATGACTGGTCCATGTCTTTGAGTAATTCTCATAGTCAAGACACCAAACCAGGTTTCAACATGTTTCTTTGTGAAGCTGTTTTCAGGGGACTCCTGTCACAATTACACTTTTTATTTTTGGGGTATTTTTGTTACAAGTATTTTTGGGATTCACAGAAAAGCTAAAATTTTATTGTGATTAAAAAAATAAATAAATGTAATGCCTGTTACTGGCAATCTGTCTAGGGAGTATCCCGCTCCTCCACCAATGACTGATGATCCCTCATGGCAGGTAGATATATACAATGGATGAATGGATGGATGGATGGATGGATGGATGGATGGATGGATGGATGGATGGATGTAATACTTACAACACTGATATTACATATTGAACATATTTTTCAATTTGACATAAGCATGATGTAAGAATTGTTGCTACATTCTGCCTTTCCCTCCACTGGTCTCGTAAATCTCTTTCCTGTTGGCAGGAGGATGTGATGTTCAGCATTCTAAAATTTTAAAAGGTGCCACATGAAGGAAACGAGGAGAGGCTGGTCAGGTTGATGGGAAGATAGCCAAGGAAAAATACAGGACAGTCTGGAAGTGAACTTGTTGGACTTGTTCCCCTTTGAGCAGGACCATGAGCGTTTAAAACCCCTTAACCTGCAACGGAAGGCCAGTGTGCCATTTTTCCATTGTATTTCCGGGGGTGAGGGTTAAGGGGTTAATGGATTGTAAAAGTAAAGCACCCCCACAGAGTTTTGCTTTAATCTCAACGTACACTGAGGAGATTGTATGTTCAGGGCAATATGCTGGGTTAGTGTTTTGCAATACGAAGCAGTTTATGTGTAAAAAATAAGCCTAGTCAAAGTCCAGATCTGAATCCCACTGAAAATTTGGTAGGGTTTGAAAACTGATGTCCACAAATACTTTCTATTCAATGTGACAGAACACTGGCAAAGAAGACTGGATAAAAGTTTTAGTTAGTAGTTGTTACGTTCCGCAATTAACATTGAAATGATTATTTGTTGCAACTTTGTCATGTTGAAATCGCGTGCTTCCGCCTGCTAACTGATTAGTGACTAAACAAACCCCTGATCTGAGCGACAAGAGAAAAATGGGGCCTGTATAATCACTTCACATGGAGGAGGAACGCTAATCTGTGCATTATTCTTGTTTACAAGAGTGTGCATCCTGTAATCTGCATCCCATTTTCTGAGATTTTATGTGAATGTTAAAACACTGTCATCCCCTCATTCAGAATTGTAACAAAAGACTCAAGAATATTGGGTGCAAAGCCGTGTGTTTGCGCTGACAAACCTGACAAGACAGTAAAATGAGCCTTTTCCCGAACCTCGTCAGCCCTGCAGAGATTTGAATAAAACAAAACAGCGGCCTTGAAACAAACAGGATAATTATGGCCTCGAGTCTGTCTTCCTGCTTCTTTTATTTCACAAACGCCAAGCCGAAGAGAGTCGCCTCTTGTTGAGGAGCGGCGCCTCTCAAGAGTGTTCGCCAGCAGACGATAGGACTATGACAGATGAATAGAAATATTCTCTCCGCTGCACTTGTAAAAAGAAAAAAAAGTGAGACAACAGAAGATTTGGGAGTTATGTAAGGGGTAAAAGAGAAGAGGACGACAAGGATTAGCTGTACAAAATCTACATTTTAATGAAGATTGTTTTTCTGTATTCTACGGTTCTGTTTCAGATAATCTGAACGCACCACACTGTGAAGAGACACAATGCTTCATCACTACATTTATGCACAATTTGTTAAAATCGTGTGAACTTTTCTGTGAAAATTGTCAAGTTCTTCTGTTGGTGTTCAGTAGTTAGTCCTAAGAAGAGCAGGCCACCATAGCTCAGAGGTCTTGGCTTGCGGACTCTCTCTTCTATGTTTCCCTCTCTGAAATGATCTCACCGTAGAACAGGTTTTACAACCTTTAGTCAGAGTAGACCAAGTCAGAAGCATTTGATGTTTATGGCATATAACAGTCATCAAATTAGTAACATTTTCATGAGTCTCCCCCTTGTATCACAGTCATAACTGCCCGATTTTCACCCTAAAATACTTTTTGGTAATTCTATTAATGTCATTCTCAAACACTTCTCAAACGTCTTGCTTGCAAAATACACAGAAGTAGAACATTTTGATACAGCTCGACTGTGGTAGAAGAAGAGGTGGCGGCAAGTGGCAAGTAACATTTTGTTTTATTTTTTCACAATTTTATAGCAAACACAATTTTCTATGCTGGTCTCAGATGTTAAGACCTATAGCCAGCATGCTAAAAAAAAATTTCAAAAAGTTTGTGGCACAACTTCACTGACTACCAAGTTGCACAAAGAAGGTCAAAGATATGGTAAGGATACGACTCCAGCAACACTTGAAGAAATACAAAACAATTTTATTTGCAGACAAAGGCATTTTGGCTTGTGATTTTCTTTAGGATCATTGCAAATCACTGAAAATGTGTTTAAATGAGAAAGTACACATACAGAAAAAAATTCAAGTAAACCAATAACACACTCACACAAACAGGTTGAGTGACCAATCAGGTTTCTTGCTGACTATTTGAATCAAATTGTATTTGTCACAGGCAGTTATGCTAAATGGTCACTAAAGTCATAGCTTTTTTTGTTGTTGTTGTTTTTTACAAAGCAAAACACAAAAACCTCGCAATTTTGCACCTTTTCCATTTGTGCTATTGAGTATCCTGTGAAATCACCTTCAACTATCAGTGAAACAAGATTTTTCATCCCAGCGATGCATCACCTGGGGACCTTTTATGACAACTGATGAATTAAAGTAATATCCCAAGATAAGCCCACTGTTAGCAAATTTGATTATGGGACATGCTAATATAACATCTGCAATATTAGGTCATTTATAGCTATTAAGTTTTAATTAGGAGCCGTTTTCTGTTATATATATTTGTGCCAAACAAAAAGAATCAAAATGAGTCAGTGAAATACCAAATTTTTCCCACAATTGTAACATGGTTTGTTTACATGCAAAAATTTGAAGAAAGAAGGAACAAAATAATTGCGAAATAAGTTTAACCCAGGAACGACTTCCTGTTTCTATTTTGCAAAAAAAGTTAGTAAGTTGTTTTCTCTATATGTCCAACACTTGCCTTCTGCATGTGAATCTTTAAGTCCTACACTCCAAAATGTTGTTGTGGACAGATTCTTTAACAATTCTGCTGTTGTTTATGTGATTAACATCAACAACTATAACGTCTCACAAAAGTACATAAAAAAAAAAAAAAAGTTAATGGTACACCATGCTGTAAGAAAGAGCATTCAAATAAGATATTTTCTCTAGGATTGAGTTTCGATCTAAAGAAGTTCATAGCCAAATAAACTTAGCATAAAACAAACACGAGGACTAATTATCTTTCTGAAGCAAGAAAACTTTAGTCAGAGTCCCATTGAGGGAAATAACCACAAATCCAGCTTCGGATCACAGCTCGCATCAACAAAAACGTACACTGTGTCCTCTGTGTTTCTTATTTCATGCTTGGATAAGGCTAGAAATGTCTTTAAAGGAGTGCATTAATGTTGTTTATTGAACATTTCTGTGAGCACCCTGTAACCAACATTTCCCAGAAGCTTTTGAGAGTTGTTGTTAACACGTCAACGGTGGAGGGGAATGATGTCTCTGTGGTTTGTTCAGATTTCAGCCAAAGAACAAAGAGCTTAATTTAATGGATCTTTTTATGTTCATGAACCAATCATTTCAGTTTGTTTTGAAACTTGTTGGTTTTTTAATCTCGTATCTGCCTCGGTGGGGCTTTTTCATGTGAAAAAACAAAGGCATAGCTCATGGTCATAAAGCAATGGTGCAATGACAGACTGCATTGAGTTGCAAAAGTTAGCAGGAAAATATGCGATTTAGCTTTAGCGTAATTTTGCAATGCAAATCAGGGAAGCATCGCATACCTAGAATGTGAAGGATTAATTATTTTCTGCATTTGATCTGACTCAATGGTATGCTTTTTGCAACCACAATAAATCCAAAATATAGATCTTTTGAAGTGTAAAGATGTTTAACCGCCAAAGTAAAATTCTGCTCCTAAAGTCTTGGAACAGTCTGAACTGGAGATTGTTTTACAATGTAGGAGGATTATTCAAAGAAATCCTGGGGGTTTCAGTGGGAAACAGACTGATGAATTAAAGAGGAAGCTCTTCTTTTGAACATGGACAGCAGCTTATATAGTATTTGCTTGCACTTAGTTCCTGAATGAATCATTCACTCGTATAATTTATTGACTGGCACCTATGAATGATGAATGACCGGGACACAGCCTTTGGCAGGAGCCGGAATCCTCAGTGGGCCAAGTGGGAACAAGGAAGCTGGAAAATAAGAAAAACAGGCGGCCATAAATAAAACAACTGTAATCGCATACTGCTGTCACAAATCCCAGAACAAAGACGGGCATCTTTCTTCCCTGAGAGCAAACAGAAAAACAACAGTCACTCAGAAAGAAACATGGCTGCATGCCTCAAACACACCTTGACAGTTCCTATAATTACACCTGATCCTACAACAGAATTAAGTTCCTTGGACAGAAATTTACTGCTGAGGGATTAATTTAACTACCTTGTCTGATAGGTCAGCACAGAACTTTTAAAACAAAGAGAAAAAGTAAAAATACATTTCCTGAATGTCCAATCAAGGGGGGAGGTAGAATGCCAAACAAACATTTAAGCCTAAAATCTAACTAAGAGCCCATAACCAAAGCGAAGCAGTGAAATATAAATCTGAAAATTATTAAGAGATTCTCTGGAGTTGCTACACAAGTCTTTTAGAGCTAAGTTTTTTGTTTTTTTTAATTTATTATTTTTAATTTCCTTTATTTAACCGGGAAAACCCCGTTGAGATCTAGATCTCATTTTCAAGAGGAACCTGGGCAGAAATCTGCAATCTCTCTGGTATTTATTTTTACCAGCGAGAGACGTCCAGAATCAGTGGCCAGTCAGGGGCAAACAGGAGTACCCAGAGAACATCCAGACATTCCTTAAGGAATACAATAAAGAACATCATCATCCAGCATTTGAAACGGCATTGTTCAAATCTGAGTTCTGAGCTCCTTTCGAAAAATCAAGTCTAGAAAATCAAATATAGAAAGTATTGAAAAAGGCTAACATCCCTTTTTATCTGGATACGAATGATTTTGAGGTTTTATATGAACTGAAATAAATTATTTATGTTTTTTTTTTGTTTCGTTTTGTTTTCTTAATATATGTCTTATAGCCTATAAACAATACTATCGTGGTTTCAGTCTGGGGTTATTAAAAATGCAAATATTAAACAATTAGTGTTTGAGAAAAAACAGGCAGCCATAAATAAAACAGCTGTAATCGCATATTGCTGTCACAAATTACTGTTACTTATGACGATATTTATGTGACAGCGTAAGTATCAGAGACCAACAGCCTTGTTTGTCTCACGGCTACTTCATGACATTGAGTTGTCTTTTAAATTGTTGCCAAAATTTGATCCAAATCAAAATAAAATTTACAGAGTGGCTGGGGTCTTTGGAGTGGATTTTAGGACGATATTTGTTGAGTGCGGAGCTGCTAGAATTCCAGTTGATCTGTTTAATAAAGATTGCACGTGTATTAAATTAAACATTGTTTGGATAAGTTGAAGTAATTGTTTTAAACACGCCATGGCCGCTCACTTGTCCTGAGTAATACCTGCTGTTTTGTTCGCCTGCCTTTACTCAACAACATTTCAGCCAAATCTCAAAGCAGGTAATTAAACATTCATGGTACTTAGGAGATGTCTACTCTCCCGTCTGATTTGCCTGCTCTTAGTTTCCAGCTATACACATTTGTCAGAATAAATTACCATTCATCTATGGAAGACGAGGCATGCGGTAAACAGAAGGGATTGTTTCTTTTTATTTTATTTTGTTTTGTTTTTTTTTGGTTCACAGCTTGTGTCTGCCAGTTTACGACTCTGCCTCTCTTCTGTTTTTTTTTTGTGTTTTTTTTTTCTTTTTCTGAGCCTCTTCCTTGACACTGCTCTCCGCTGAGATGCAGCTTACTTTGCACATTTCTGCCAAGGACTGATTCCTCTTTGTCGCACATGTCAGGGTGACAAAATCACAACCAAACAGCAGCATTTCCACTCAGACTCTCGCTGCCATTTCCTGCTCTTGGTTTGTATCGCACGTCGCTGAAAGTTTCTGCTGCGACGCTGACCTCCTCTGCGAACCGAACGTCTGGATCGTGGATTTGCTTCCACAGAGGAGAAAACCCTGTGATTCATAAGCATCAGAGGACATCTATTCATGCACCAGGCATAAATAAAACATGGGAGAGTTGATGTGCAAGGCAGGTGGATTGTAGCAAGGATTATTTCTGCAGAGATATGCTTCCCGGTATGAGTTGGGGGAAGTGGCACCTTTTGGGTTGTCATGCACTAACTGGGCTAATGTAGCTGACACCTGTTGGAACCTGCACCTGTCGCAGGATTCTCCCTGCAGCAAAAAAAAAAAAAAAAAAAAAAAAAAAAAATATTTATATATAATATTATATTTATATAAAAGAGGGGGGGGGG
>NW_015113708.1:164955-174083 GCF_001443285.1 Poecilia latipinna | reverse complement strand
CCACATGGGGTAATTTAGTGGCCACCGTTGGGAACCGCCCCCTGCGGGGGGGTTCCCCCCCCCAAAAAAAAAAAAAAAAAAAAAAAAAAAAAAAAAAAATATATATATATATATATATATATATATATATATATATTTTTTCCCCCTTTCTTAATACAATCTGTTCAGCAGAGGCAGAATGAAGTAGGTGGATGATAACTCATCAACATACGAAGGAGCTTTAATGCAACAGAACATGAAAACTATTCAACCTCCCAAACTCCTTTAAACCTGTCCGCAGTAAGGTTATATGGTACACTGAAGAAGATTAAAATATTTGAAGAATCTAAAAGACGTATCATAAAATGTATGCAAAGAAAGGCAATGTGGCTCTGGAGCACCCTCCTCAGGAGGAGACAGTGATGGATAACCTGGAGTTCTTCTTGACTGCAGTTGAACTTATCACCTTAAAGGAATTGATAATCCAGGAACTTTTCGGGTAAAAACCTCTTTGCATTATTAGCTGGGGTTCCACTGGAAAAGAAAGACTTCTGTGATATTTCCTTGCTAATGTAATGTTAATGTAGTCGATTTATGTGATAAACTATGTTTTTAAATTGTAGCTAAGACCATAATTCCAAATTCTATACACAATAAAAGCTTTTTTTTCCACAATAGTGGTGCAACAATCATTGACAAAATGGTCCTTAAATAGTATTGTGCTCCTTAATGAAAATTTTGCAGGCTCCTTTGCTGTGGAAGTAGCTCATAGTTTAGCAGTGCTTCTTAAGAATCGTTTCATGTTCACTGGGGCTTCGTAACAATGAACTCAAACTGTAGAAGGGCTTTAAAATGTATATTTAGTTCCTAATAAGCTTGCAAAACTTTCAGCTTAAAGAAAGAAGAAACTACTGTGAGCCCTATGTGTAGTCCTGAGAGCACTACAATATAACCTTATGTTATATTATCTAATATTACAAAATAATAGATGCTGCTCAATGCCTTCCGCTGATCTAAAATGCAAATCTCCAATTTTAGCTTTGCTTCACTGACTCCTTGTTTACTAAATAGATTTAAATGTCTCCTTTTCACATTTAAAGGCGTTAATAATCAAGCTCCGTCACACATCAGATATCTCACTGTGTTAATCTGGCACTTTCCTCTCAAACTGTAGGTTTATTGGTGGAAAGTTTCTAAAATTAGAGCTGGAGGCAGATGTTTTTGTTACCAAAATCCTCTCCTGTAGAACCAGCTCAGTTTTAGTCCGTGTGGTAGAGACCCTGTCTACTTCTAAAAAAAGAACAGAATAGAAACAGGCTTTATTGTCCCGCAAAGGGGACATGTATGTATAAAACAAGATTAACAATAGCAATAATAATAGTAACAATAATAACGTATACCGTGCAGGACGATACCATGAAAAAAATACTCAGCAGGTATTAGAAATATAAATACTGAACTCACAATCCAAGGGATGTGCAACTGAGTCAGATTAATCTTTCACAATGTATTTATACACTATGCACTGAAGACCAGGCTTAAAACCTTCATGTTACATAAAGCTTATATAAAAGATTAAGTTATCCTGAAGTTTCTCTGTAGGTTTGATACTATAGGCTTAGCCTTCTGGAGGGAATGTGGAATTTTAGAAAGTAGCTTCTCTTTAATTGTTTGTATAACCTAAAAAAAATAAAAAATAATCATTACTTTGCCTCTATGTACTCAATTCACTTTTGCATTTTTTTTTCTTTATCAACTTTATTATTATTATTGTTTTAATCTTAATATTTTCAGTCAGGCTTTGTATATTTTTAATTTGAAGAACAATAACAGTCTTTTTAAGAGTTTTAGATGTAATTTATGGACATGTAAGATGATTAAAATCATAACCCAGATCAAATGCATATTTCGTATTGACTAGATGGCATCTGATGGAATGTTCCACACTGATTTTAAAATGCATCAGAAACAGTAAAACATAAATATAACATGTTCCCAGGGTCAGCAGGCCTGAACCAACGCAGTTCACACTGAAACCTGCCTCATTCCAAAGATCTGTCTCTCTTGGCTGAATTTTAGAGTTAAGTCCCAGAGTTCCATTGGCTGCAGGGAGCAAAATCAGGTATCATGCTGATGACCCCAAACTCATCCATAACACTAATTGGACAAAGTGACAGCTCTGGGCCTTTGGGTAGTCAAAGGATGAGAACAACAAGCACTGCCTTTTTTTTTAATTTATTTATTTTTATTTTTTTAACCCTCAGCACTGGGGGCAGTGCTTGGTAATCAAACCTGAGTGCTACCTGATTGGTCAGCTCTTCTTCATCTCTATCATCTCCGCGTTTTTCTTTTTTTTTTCTTTTTTTTTCCCACCAGAATGTAAAATCTCAGAAAAAAAAAATCTATTTTTGAGTTATCAGGACTTATGTGGATAAAACAAATTAAATTTAAAGCAGTGTGGTTAATATTTCCACACAGATGAGAAAACATGTTTGCGTGCGTGTGTGTTTTTAAGCCTGGTTAACTGCTCACAGCTGCAGGCTGTTCGTGCTTCTGCTTAGCTCGGTGCTGTAAAGCAAGTGGAAATTCGATAAATGAAGGTAAATGCACTGCTGTCCTCCCCCGCTCCCTGCCTCCCTCGTTAGGACCCCTCTCACCCCTCTGCAGGGAGCTGAGGCAGCTATCGATCTTCAGAGCCTGGCTTGGAAGCCTCCAGTTTTAATTAGAGGTAGCTTGATAACAAACAGGAACAAAGATTCATAGATTGCCTTTGTAAGCAATCATATGTACATGTTTTTCCTAGTTTGCATTTTTTTTTTCTTCTTTTACTTAAAAAAAAGCTACCCACTTAATCTTTAATAAGTTGTATAGGTCTGTCTCCTCACAACGTCACAGTTGCAGCAGTTAGTTAGCAGATTTTCCAGTTTTCGCAAATTGTTCCTGCCAGCCTAATCTGCAGCAGCATCTCTCCATGTTGCGAGCTCCTAGAGAGTTTTCTGGCCGCAGCGCCATCCAGCTGGACCTGTCCCTCGCCTCTCCATGAAACTATATCCTGGGCTGCATGTTGGTCAGCCGCTGTGCTTGGCAGAGCAAAGCATTTGGCCACAGAATAGTCAAATCTGTTCCACATTACTCCCTGTTGCACTTCCTGTTTTCCCCGGTGTGTGTGGAGAAACTGCGATTGGACACGTGGAGATGCCAACAGCATCCAACGCCGCCGGGTACGCCTCACGCCTTCCAGCGCTAATGTAAAACCTGGCTTCCTGTGCTGCAGCACAACGACACAGCAGCTGTTTAGTCAAAGCTGGACTCAAAGTTGTTATATTTTCTCGTTTTTTATTTATTTATTTTTTTAGTCGGTCTGCTAGTGCTATTCCCCACCAGATTTCCATGAACAAATCCAGCTGTCAACATACGGTGACTAAAAATGAGTCCTGTTAGGCAGAACAATATGACCAGGTGAGGGGGAAAAACAGTGATTATCTCTTCATCGTGCACCTGTTAGCCAGAGAACATTTTGTTCTCAAAGCTGGTGTTAGAAACAGAAAAAAAATGAAAAGACATAAGAATTTATTCAAGTTTTGATGGCTAAACGTCTGGTCAGTAATTATGGTGGAGTATTCCTGGCCTGCACTGATCTGTTTCTATCAAAAGTGCTTGAAGAAAGAAAGAGGTGAACATTTTCACTGATGCATGTGAAGGTCCAGCAAATAAGTGAAATCAGCTGACGTTATTTCTTTTGTTAATGGGGCCACATAGCTGCATGGCAGCATGGGTGTCTATGCTGACAAAGAACTGACAATGGAAGATGTTGGCCTAGCTTGATAAATTATTTGTAAATCCCGGTATTCATCTCTCACGCAAACCCTATTTCCAGTTGCTGAACCAAAAATGGTTTGAGGAGCGATGAGTTCAGGTGTTGACTTGATCTTCATATTCAGCCTAATTGAGGATTTGCTGAATGATATGGAAAAATAAATGCGAACCCTGGAGACTCAATCTCGCAAGTTAAGAACTTGGAGGATCTGCTGCTGAGTGCTACGTACCACAGCACACCTTCAGGTGTTTAGTGGATTTCAGGTCTCAAAGGCTCAGGGTTGCTTGTCAGCAAAACGAGGACCGACACTATTATTCATGCGGCCCAATTGTTTTTACAAAGGTTAGAATGAACAAAGAAAGCATCAGCTGGATTCAAAGGGTGATCCAACTACAGTTGGTGTGTGCGCATTGGTGTTTTTCGAAAAAATTTTCGAGTGGCCAAATGACCGCGCATGCATATTTTTTGGAATATGGAATAAAGTCAGTGAACCTGGAGAGAATCCAAACACATAAGTGGAAAACACCCAAATTCCAGACAGAAAGACCCCAGCCGGGATTACGGTCTATGGCCTTCTTGCTACCAAGCAACTATGCCAACATTTGTTTCACTGCACAGACACCAAAAGAGTTTTATGCTTAAATAAAATTGAAGAATCAGTTTGAGTTCACAATGAAACTGCTTCTGCATCTGGGTCTGGACTGTTCACACAGATCAAAGCTGAATCATGTGTGTTCAAAGTTCACCACTTGAATATTTTGAACTGAAATGCATATCTCTCAAAATAGACTGCTTCACATTGACCAAAATTCTAAGAAAAATGCCATCTAAAAACGTGGAAGCTTTGGAGGCACAACTCTTTCAGGAACAGCCACTATGTTTAAAGAAAACTATTAGAAGCAACACCATTTCTTTAAGCTCCTTTATTCTTTGCTGCTTTTGTCACCTGGTAAGATAAGGTCTGGACCAGAATCAGCTTTCATCAGATACATGTAGTACAACATAACTCAGCACACTCAACAACTTCAGCATAATTGTAAAAGGTCCAGCCGGAGTGCCACATTTTCAGTTGAGTGGGCTGGACTAAAGTTTTCCAAACAGTGGTTAGACATCTGAGGTTTGTAATATTAAAATTTTGCATATTTTCTATGGTTCTGATTTGTAAATTTCACTAAATAACATCTGAAAATACATGAAAAATGTACTAGAATTGCGTATTTATGAAAAGTTTTGAGATAGATGGCAACTGTGATGCTTTCAACTAAACTCTGACTTGATGAAAGCAGGAAGCTAATGACGCCCAACGTAGTCTAAGCTGCTTCTCAGCTCAGGCACGTTTACAGGGAGCGGTGGTCTACATGGTTAATGATTGCTGTTTGTGTCACTGCTCACTTCAAATTAGAGTCTGTCAGCTGTACAATGAAGAAGATTCCCAGAAGTGGTGTGAAAAGTCCTCTGCTTAATCTGATCCTAAGTGTAATGAGATTGTTTAATTACCAAAAAGGAAAATCCTTAATCATCCCCCTGCTCTTATCGCTCTTTACGTCTCAAGTAATGCCTCGGATTTAAATTTGGATCCGCAAACGGCCTCGACTGCGAACCTTCATAAGCTCAGAGAAAAGCAGCGTTCACTCCTGTTTATCTTTCAGAGCCATTAAAGTCACGGAGACATGAAATGACTCTGAAGCGTTAAATTACATACTGTACAAGTTTATGGATTAATGTTGCTCTGGATGTGACTGTGCTCCCTTCTCTGGAAGCCTATAAGAGCCTATTAAAATAGCTTTCTGCAGAAAGTGAATTAATGTCAGAATTGAAGAAACTCTGCTACGTTTCAGACTGTATTGCTTCCTTTTATGTACCTGCAGCTTTAACCAGTACAATCTCAGCAGACTGAGCTTTATTTGTATTTACATAAACTCTTTCTGACCCATTATGAAAAAGGAAAGAGTTCAGGATGAAGCAATAACGGCACAATGAAAATTGTACTATAAAAATCCAAATAAAGACTGTGATAGCCTCATATATTACACACAGTTATGGCGAAAAGTAAAGTTTTTATGTGTCACAGCATAACAAAAAGTTGTGTTTAAAATGAGGCAAGGGCAACTTTAAAGAAGTAAGAAAGCATGACTTATTATTGCTTCTGAAGGACATAAGAAGCTAAACTTTCAGGATGCTGATTCTAAAAGTGATATCACAAATCAAGCTACTGTGGAATCGGGCAGCTATTGAAGCAGTCACTTACTCTGGTAGAACAACAGAAACAGTGGATGGCTGCATTGTCAGCACTTGTTAGGAACGTGGAAATGGCACAGATAGCTGGATATGCACCCAAACCCATCATGATGGTCCCGGTTTTCCTGAACACACCATGTCAAAGGCGGCATGCCAAGGATTACAAAATCCCATGGAAAATGATTATTCTGACTTGATACTTGAAATATGCCACGCCATTGATACAATGGGAAGTCTGCCATTAACACCATAGCTGAGACATCTGCGTTTAGAGCTATGCCACCACTCTGATTTCAACATAAACACTGCTGTTTGCAAACAAACAGCATCAGGAAGACCATGGACCACAGCCGAAAGGTCAAGGAGAATGTGAGGAAGTTTAAAGCCTTAGTAACTAGGACTACAGTGGTAGTTCAGAGCTTTTAACATCTCACAGAGTAGTGCCCTATCCATTATCTGAAATGGAAAAAGTATAGCGCAACTATAAGCCCTTATACTGAGAGGGCAAAGGAGCATTAATCAGAGAAGCAATGCACAGGCTGTGTAAGTCTTGAAGAGCAACCGAGATCTAAACCTCCGGTAGAAGAATCTGTTGAAGGGACAGCTAGGAGCAATGAATTCAACAAATATGCCTTTAATGAACACCAAGAAAAAAGCCAATGATAAGTAATCGCCACCGGAAGTCTTATTTTAAGTTCCCTACAAGTAAAGGAGCAGGCACAGGAAGTGAAAAGAAAGTGCTCTAACTCAGATTAGACCAGTGTTTCTCAACCCTGGTCCTCACTGCCCCCCTGTCCTGCATGTTTTAGGTATTTCCCTTCAGCCACACTCCTGAATTGTATCTCTAGGTGATTAACAGGCTTCTGCAGTACTTGATGGTCATGCAATCATTTGAATCAGCTGTTCTGGAATAGAGGCACATCTAAAACATGCAGAGCAGGGGGGGTGAGGACCAGGGTTGAGAAACACTGGATTAGACCATCATTGATTTTCCAAAGCACTTTGTAGAGAAGATATGCCACTACACATCTCACAACATGCCCACCACAAAACCTGGGGATCTCTGTCCACTCTGATTGACCTTAACGGACGAGCAAAGGAAATGAAATTGTCCGAATTTCAGTCTCCAGAAGTGGACTAGATTTTCTTTAAAAAAAAAACAAAAAAAAAACACTGTACATTTCACTTTCAAAGTTTTCCTTCCTTAATATCAATTTATAACATAACATTTCCTAACATAAGTTTATGTTTGTACTTTAACTATGTACTTTGTGATTGACAAGTAAAAGACAACCAAGGGATCTAAAATAAGTCGCATGGCACTGTTCATAAAGAATATTTTAAATGTGAATGTTGTTCAGGCAAAGTACTATGAGTCAAGACTGGTGTTGCATTATTGGCATATTCCAATGGTAATTTTCTTAAAAAATAGAGGAAAAACAATATCCAATATGTGCAGGCTGCACATATAAAAACTTTACCTTTGAAACATTCAGGCATCTGAGTGAACTATGGTAAAAAAAAAATAAAATAAAAAAACACCCATATTCATCTACTTGGGATTATGCCTCATTCATAATAATCTTTCTAAAAAGTCTATTGATATAAATGTCAAGGGCTCATTCAGCTGTATTCTTATTAAATAAAATTTGGGTCTGTAAACCTCCCTGTTCTTGTAATTTGGTTACAAAATGACAATAATGATGAACAGAGGAGGTCACTGTCAAACCAATAACTGGAAGACAAATCACTTGGGAATCTACAGGCAAGATGCCTTCAGGTGGACTGGTCAGACTCAGAAGCCACTTTGACTCCCTGTTTATACATATTTGTGAAGGTAAACATTAAAATGTTTAACTTCCTTTATCTGGTGTTTGCAGGAAAATGACTCCTGTGCAGCTATGTATCCATTTCATACATCCCTCAGAACTTTTTTCTTCAGTACCAGATTTTGTTGTCCATTTTCTCCTTCATATGACTGCAACCAAACAACAGATGATACCTGAAAGCTCTGGGGTCACACTGTGTGACTTAGGAAATCAGACTGGGACTTACCCAAGGTTTTGACTTGCCGTCAGAGGGAAACATGACAACGATTCACAGCTGCCATTCTTTCAGACAAGAGAGTCAAAGATGTGACCAACTTTTGAAGCAGGACACTTTTCTTCTGTTTTTTTTTTCCCTTCTTTTTCATTCCATTTTTCCTTGCTGAGCTGCATAAGAGAGACTCCAGCCTCAGCACATCTTAGAAAGATCCGGAAGATGAAATGTTCCACTTCATGCTGCCGGATAAAAAATTGAAAACGCACCAAAATGATCACTTCCACCATACTGCACAATGTGGCAGGCCATAATCAAAGTTTCTGACTTACTCAGCGATTCAACCACAACTCTGGACAAACTTGAAGAACTTCCTTGATGCTTTTACATGTGCAAGCCTCTAAGAAACAAGTTAGCAAGCAAAATGAAATCAAACTGACAGGTTATCAGGAGCTGGAGTTCAGTTCTGGAGAAGAACCCAGATAAAATAAAAAAAAATAAAACCTCAACACAACTTCCTTTAAGAGTCGTTATCCCGTTCCTCCAGGGCAGGGACCGGAGCAGAGTAGAACAGAGAGTGGAAGATGGGAGACGAGGGTTCCTCTTCGCCACGCTTTATGAGCTGCAGATTGTTAAGTGTCAGGCTCCTGGTGTGCAAAGTTAAGAGGGGACAACAAAAGGCATCTGCAGAGCCAGAGCTGAGATTTACAGCACAAGAAGACTGCCGTCAGCAATAGAAGTCAGCTGCTCGCGACATCTGTATGCTCAGACTCATTCAGCACTTTTATTCAAGAGTTGCATCTGTGGAAAATTAAAGATGGATTAAGTATTTCTGAGGACCAGATTTAAGGCCACATTTCACACAAATGATAGGATGTTACAACGCGAAATCAGAAAAAAAGTTACGGTGAAGGTTTTAATAGTTATAAAAATTTCAATAATTCTGAATTTATGCCACCGGAGACAGTAGAGCAAAGATTTTTTTTTTTTTTTTTTTTTTTTTTTATAAAGAGGGCCCTTCCCCCATTTTAAGTTTTAAAAAAATTTTGACAAA
>NW_015113708.1:154740-161920 GCF_001443285.1 Poecilia latipinna | reverse complement strand
GGGAGAAAAGATTTTTTTTTTTTTTTTTTTTTTTTTTGATAAATGAGTCCATTCCTACATTTCAGACTTGAACAAAGTTTTAGCATAATTCCATTCCGTCTTGCAAACTTTAAAATGTTCTGACGTTAAATGTAACTAAAAAGAGTTTCAGGTTCAAGAATGATGAGATTTTTTTTTTTTTTCACTTCTGATAAAACTGCTGCCCAGGATAAGGATATCCAAATCTAAAGCTGAGAAAACACTTGAACTTGCTATGAACTTGTTAGTGCTAGCTAGAAAGAAACAGAGAATCTAACAAGAATAGAAGTAGAACCAGGTCAATTTGTAACTCTGAATTATGGGTGTATGAATATTTTCATAGAAAAAATCCATCCATCCATCCATCCATCCATCCATCCATCCATCCATCCATCCATCCATCCATCCATCCATCCATCCATCCATGTAAATGGGCTTCAATTTTGTCAGCACATTGAAGTGATTTTCATGTATGTGGATGGAGCCAATTCAAAACAAATTTGACCTCAAAGCACTTAAAAAAAAAGTTTAAAAAGCAAATGCAATCCAAATATAATGCATACAAGTATTAATTGAATTGGTTAAAGAGTTTTCAAATTAAGGAAACCCAACCAACTATATGGAGTCACTGACATCAACATTCACGTCTCATGAATGAGCTTGTCCTGAAGAGGACAAAAAGTCCACTTTCCAGTTCAACATCTCCAAAAAGCTCTAATATTCACTACCTGATCACCAATGTGGTTCCAAGACTGCACCAGTCGGTCTGAAACTTTTTCTCCATTAGTTTTTTAGTTGTAGCCAACTATAGCTTGATACTTTTGAAAAACGTTTCACTTGATATTTTAAGAGACATTTAAGATTGGCTTTAGTTGCTTTTGGGGGACACATCTTAAGGATTTTTATGTCAAGCAGCCAAGTTTCAGCTCTCTGTCCTCTGTTAGCTGCAGCTACTGTTTACAAGCTCCATCAGTTGGGACAGTCTGAGACAGGCTGCCTGGGCAAATTGGAGCTCAAATAATACATTTCAGGAAACTAGCCAGGGTTGCAGGCAGCTGCTGCTTATACCTGCACAGATTTCAGCAACGTGTCTGCTGCTGTAGTACAAAATCTGTCACACAGTGGCAATGTATTGTCACATCTTGTTTTGTGTAATTTATCTGAATACAAAAACCCTGACTTTTTTTTTTTTTTTTTTTCTGGCCGGGTCATGGTTACGGCAACAGAACCCAACCATGCCACACAGGAAGCTCATTTTAACTCCTTGTATTTCCTGCACAGTCTTATCAAATAATCATAATGTTGAGTCTTAACTGTGTCTATGAACTTTTCCTGCCTGTGTGAAAAGGCCAAGAAAGCGTGATCCATGACTCCAGCAGATGATTAGTGGTAAACTTTTTAATGTGAATCTTTTCTTTTGATTATCCATAAAAATGGTTACATGTCTGAAACTTTTAGTCTAAATAGAACCTAGATTACTAACTTTTTTTTTTTTTTTTTAAATCTCTGAGCTAGAGAAAACGTGAACGAAAGGTAACATTTTTAACATGTTTTTGATTGGCTGTTTGCTGTAAAACTCTTGTTGTTGAAAACCTGCAGGGATATTTCACAGGTTTCTCAGAAATAATCAATACAGGAAGCAAGAGGAGTATTCAGAATAAACACAAAGACTGAAATAAGAACCCAAGGATTGTTGGAACTGTTTGCAATTACACAAGAAGAGAAAAGGTTTTTCTGCTTTTACAATGTGATACCTGCACAAATGGTCTCTCAACATAATAGAAGACACCTGCAGTCTACATCTTTTCCACTTTTGTTCAGCCTTCTCAACACTCTCATTTGGCAGAATAAGTGGCTTCATTTATCCAGGGATCAGATTTTGGTTTGGGCTCCAAAGTTTTAAAAAGAGAAAAACCATTAAGAATATTTTAACATTCATGATAAAAGTTAGATGTTATCTTGTTGAAAAGAAACTATGAGGTCACAGATGCATTAATGGATTTTAAAACCTTGGTTCAGATTTTTTTTTTTTTTTAAGTCTCAAATACAACAGGATAATGATCTGAAGACAGCAGTAAAATAGTAAACCAACTGACAGAATGAGATCCACCATATAATTGTTTCTCAATCGGACTGAACAAAAAACTGAACAAGTCTTTAAAATTTACAAAGTCTATTACGTTACTAAAACCGGGACAATGGTGTACATCATGCCAGTTCTAAAGCCCAGTCAGCTCAAAGAAGAGACGTACATACTCCTTATAAATCAGTCACTGACTCAGCACCAAAATAAATTAAAGATCTGTTGTTGTTGTTGTCAACAACAGATCCAGACCACTCAGATCAACGGTCTTGTGGTTCGAGTCAACTCTCCATCCCCAGAATTAGAAATCAAACACAGAGAAGCAGCATTCAGTTTCGATGTACCACAAACTTAAAGCAAACATCCAAAAAAACCTGCAAAAACACTGAATTCTTTTAAATTATGACTAAGAATCCCCGTAGAACAGCCTTTGAAAAATTCAACATCATAAAATGTAGTCTGATTTTAAACCTGTCATCATTTTTCCTTACTTTGCCACTGCAAAGCAATGTTGTTGTTTTTTTACTTGTTTGTTGTAATCATTTGGAATTGCCTTGTTTCTGAAAATATGCTACACTAATAAAATTGATTTGCCTTGCCATGGTCAACAGCTTTGTGTGACAGCAAATGTATTATTTTGCCCAGTATTAATAAAAAAAAAAAAAAAAAAAAAAAAGTAAAATCTTGAATAAAGTCCCACACAGTAACACGATCTTGACAGCAAACTTTATGATTGAAAGAAAACTAATTTCTAATTTAAATCTGTCACAGGGTATGAACAATTCTGACCTTAGCTTTAGATAGGAAAAAGACCAAAACACTGCACGGTTTGTTTCAACCTCTCAATCAAGTACCTCTGAAGATGATATGAAATACTGAGACATGTGTGGCTTCAGGGAGCATGTACGGACTCCGTGTTCACACTTGTCCTTCATCTTTATTTTCAATGTCTGAAAACACAGGCAGCTGCAGCAGGCTGACATCAGTGTTGAGTCGACAGCTCGCACTCATTCCGGCAACGCTATTGAGAAACATGAACTTACAACAGCTGAAACCGTTACTGAGGAGTTATTTGATTCAGCACGCCGAGGACTGTGGAAATTGCTGCTGAACGGTGTCTGTGTGGGCAAATTCTGACCGGAGGACATAAGAGCGGGCACAAAGGGACCCGGCGCCTCGATGGGAGAGGTGCTTAATGTTAATGCCTTCATTTATCTCTGCACAGAAGGAAGAGCTCCAGTGAAAGCAGCTTTCACCTGCAGCCGCTGGCAGGCTGCTAATAAAACATTAGCCGTTTTGATCTATCCGCTGCATTAAAATGTCACTTCCTCATTGTATGAGCTGAGGTCACTGCAGGCCGGAGCGGCTAAGGGAAATAACTCGTCCAGTGTGTCAACAGGAATTAACAACTAATCAGCACATTTCCTAGTCATTAGTTCTACAAAACAAAAAAAACTTTTTATTTGGAAAATAAACACAGAAATGAAAGAGAGGACACATTTTAATAGAAATAATTGTGATATTAAGTAAAACGCTTTGATGAGGTGGAAGTGTGAAAATCTCATTTAGAGATTTTCTTTCATTTGTAGGATTACACAGACGGTGGAAGAACAACAAACCACACAGAGTCAGAAAAGAGAGGAAAAAATATTCTACAGGGAAACTTAATTTTTTTATTTTTATTTATTTATTTATTTATTACCACATTGACCTTTCTGCAGTCCTGGTCTGTCTCCAACAGAAAATGGCAGAAAAGGTATGAACTAAAACGTTGATGATGAGAACTCCATGATGATGGAGACCTAAGATGTCTTTTGAGGATAAATGAGACAAAATAAAACCCCAAACTCTTTGCTGTTTCTTATCTCCGATGCCAGGATGACCATTTAATGGTCAGCTACACATTTTCACAATAAGCTTTTGTTAAACTTTCACAAGTGGTTATTCCCTTACCCACTGATCTTGGAATATAAGTCCAGGTCAATTGATCCCAATGTAGTTGGCTAGCTTGACAGGCCTTCGAAAATCAACACAAGCTTGTGATTTCTTAAAACTGTTTCAGTCTCAGAAACATCATGGTTAAAGTGAATGGTATTTTGAGAATTCTTCAAACTGTTATCTCCTTTGTCTTGGCTAATTATTTACAAAAATATATATATTAACACAGAAAACCAAGGTAGGAGAAGTTGCAAAATGTATTAAGTTGATACTGTCTGTATTTAAAAAAAGCAAAATTAAAAAGTAGGTATTGCTTTTCAAAATTTTGCTCTGGACAAATTTCATAGGCTCAAGTTGGGCATTGGATAAAGAAGGTACCATTTGGTTCAGAAAACAGTGTTTCTAAGGAGAAGCAGCAAACACAAAACGTATCGGATTTTAAAAAATAGTTTTCATAAAACCTGAAGTGAACAGCAGGAATCGACCTTAAGGTCACAAACAAATGAGGAGAGAAACCAACTTTCACCCAGGGTCTCCACCACGTGAGCTTTGCTTCACCTGTTCATTCCTTTGTTGTCATAAGTGCACAGAAACCAGGCACCCTACCATCTGATATCCAAATTGTTTTGTACAAAAACACAGGATAGTTTTTTACAAAGCAAAAGTACGTAGAACGTTGAGAAAAGTGTTTGCACTGTTTCTCCCAAGCTTTTCCCCACCTCTGGATGGCGTTGTTAATACTAAATTGACATAAAATCATGAAAGAGCAGAATCTAATTATTGTACAGAAAATAAAATAAAACTGTTAACATTTCAGGTCTTACAAGCAGGTGGCACAATAAACCGGATTTGCTCTGCAGAGCCTTGTTCTGAACCTGAGCCAGGTCTCAGCTGTGCTGCAGAAGAAAACAGAAGCAAGATAAGAATAATAAAAGCTCCCTTTGCTCAGTCGATCTGTTGCCACAGAATGAACTGCTGTAAACTGCTGATTCCACTCAGTTTCATGTTTAGTGAACACCTGCTGATTTTTTTTTTCTCTCCTCCACGGCACAGCAGGCGTCGTCACATCGTGAACAGACCCCATTATTTGGCTGTTTGTACCTGCACAGCAGACACCTGTCAGCCAGATTAATTACACAGGCATACATGCAGAAATCATACAAATGTGAAAAATGCCTCCAACATCCAGAAAACAGTTCATCTTAGATGTAATACCTCTAAAATGTTTTGCATTCACCGGTGTTCTATGGTAATTTTTATTATTATTATTATTATTATTATTATTATTATTATTATTATTATTATTATTATTATTATTATTATTAATTCAGAGTGAATGTCATCTACAAAACAGCCATATCCTGTTGGTGAATCCAAACACTGACGAGATATTTTATGATGTACAAACTGGGTCTATTTTTTTTTTCTTTTTTTTTCATACTGTCTGTCTGATTTTCTCCGTCAGAAATGACGTCACAAATCCTCTTTTTAGTTCATAATCACAAAACATATTGTGTTATGAGTGGTAATACTGTGATGTGAGACAGTACATTACAATGGATTGGCCCCATCGGTGACACAAGCAGTTAGTAGATTTAGTTAATATTTTCCATCAGCAAATGAAGTTGTAATTTTAAGCAGAATGTTTTTCAATAAGTGTATTTATTTATTTTTAATCTGACATCAAAATCTGCCAGTCAAACTGGCCTAACAAGAGTATAATAAAATGGTAGATGGTTGCTTCTTACAAACCTGATAATTACGTTGTTCTTTAAAGATTAACGAGTGAGTAATATATTTCATGACAAATATAGTATGTGGTCTATAAACATTTCTTATTTTTTTGTAGTTGTCCAATGTCCCATTATGAGAAATCTACTGCCTTGACCGAATATTGACCTGAAGGCTCACCTCATAAAGGGTAAATTTATGCAGGTCCTGGAACGGATAGAGAAAGTCATTAAAGTTGCTCTGTATCATTATAACCAACTTGCTACTTCAGTCGCACTTTGATGAGATTCCCATTGCGTTATGTTACAGCAATATGTTAAATAGCTAATTAATGTAAAGACAATGTAACCAGTCATATATTTATATTATTTAAAACAGAATATCATATGTTTTGGAATTCAGCCCAATGATATCAGAATGAAAAGATAACCTTTGTAAATTTTACATAAGAAATCAAAAGCTCTTGCGATTTATGGACATAAAGATTATTTCCCCAAGTTTGTATCATGAATATTTTGAGGAGTAACAGAAAACTGTACGTGAAAATCACATAATATGCTGATAAAGTTCAGATTCTCTTTAACAGCATCAGAAAGCACATCAACTGCTGCATACCTCCTTTGTTTCCATGTCTTTTACAGAATGACCATAATCCTACAACTGACCCCTTGCCTGGAGCCTTTTACACCATATTATCAGAACAAAGATAGTTGACACTTTCACAAGAGACTAATGTTAAGTCTGTTGCGGCTTTCTCAGCCAACAAATGTCGGTTTATGCTGGTGGAGCTTTTGCAACATTTGCATTGACCATTTTCTGTCTGAGTAAGTAATTAATCTAAGATTCACAGAAATATACCAGATATTTTTTTAATTTCTGAGGCTGACTTCAAGTTACAATGAAGAAACAAAACAAACGTATTGATTCTTGAGAATAGGACAAAATGGGTTTTATAAAACCAAAATTATTTCTTTGTAGTTCTTTTCTAAGCAGGCAACATTTCTTGTCGCAATTTACAACAGCAGCAGCAGCAAATGTTTGCATGTTACATTTAATTTTACTTTTAAGATATTTTTAATTCAAGTATGATTCAAAATTTTAAACCTGATATAATGATGAAAAATCCTACTTAAATTAAGGGATTTATTATACCATTGTCAATCTAAATTTAATATTTAACCATTAAAATCCCTGTTATAATCCCTAGCCTCCTGAAATATACCCTTCTGAAGTCCGTCATGGCACCCCGAATGATTAAGTGTTGCAGTTGCAAAGGGTTAATAGTTTGAGTCATGCAGAACTGATCTGACCGTTTCCATAGCAACAATCAGAAGCAAGACATTCCCTGTGAACTACAGACTCATTGCAGCTATGACCTCATCTATGACATAGATCAAAGAACATCTGAGG
>NW_015113708.1:151130-152202 GCF_001443285.1 Poecilia latipinna | reverse complement strand
TTTCACGGAAATCGGCCCGATTATGATCGGTGACCGATCGATCGGCACATCTCTAAAAATTATAAAACCAAAATTATTTCTTTGTAGTTCTTTTCTAAGCAGGCAAAATTTCTTGTCACAATTTACAACAGCAGCAGCAGCAAGTGTTTGAATGTTACATTTAATTTTACTTTTAAGATATTTTTAATTCAAGTATGATTCAAAATTTTAAACCTGATATAATGATGAAAAATCCTACTTAAATTAAGGGATTTATTATACCATTGTCAATCTAAATTTAATATTTAACCATTAAAATCCCTGTTATAATCCCTAGCCTCCTGAAATATACCCTTCTGAAGTCCGTCATGGCGCCCCGAATGATTAAGTGTTGCAGTTGCAAAGGGTTAATAGTTTGAGTCATGCAGAACTGATTTGACCGTTTCCATAGCAACAATCAGAAGCAAGACATTCCCTGTGAACTACAGACTCATTGCAGCTATGACCTCATCTATGACATAGATCAAAGAACATCTGAGGTTATGAATGCTTGGATCTCAAAACAGGAGGTTATATCCAAGCCTCTCTTTGAATGTTAAGCTCTGTGTTTTTTAACAATTTTACCAATGGAACAGGTCGTAGCTACTGTGTTTTTCCCCCTGACTTTTAGCGCTGGATATTTGATCACCACAGGGGTAAGGAAGATTTTTAATAAGATCCTTCCTGATGTAACTTTTGATATTAGTAGTTACAAGGACGAGTCTACTGAGTACGACGAATTCGACGCTTATCTTTTCAACCCTTCCCAGACCGTGAAACAAACTTCCCCGAATGGCCAAAAGTCACAGCAAACTTCCCCGGCTGGGAAAGTTTGCTGTGGCCCATCAGGACACTGTGGGAGTTCCACGTTAAATGGGTCTGAGAACTCACAGCAAACTTCCCCGGCTGGGAAAGTTTGCTGTGGTCCATCAGGCCATTGCGGGAGTTTAAACTCAAGTGGATCTGAAAACTCTCAGCAAACTTCCCCGGCTGGGAAAGTTTGCTGTGGCCCATCAGGCCACTGTGGGAGTTTCACGTCAAATGGGTCTGAAAA
>NW_015113708.1:142723-145417 GCF_001443285.1 Poecilia latipinna | reverse complement strand
AGGACCTGTTTTGTCCCTATTCTCAAGAATCTCTGATTATGTGTGTTTTAGTTTGACTTACACAAGAATATTACTTAAATAACTTGCACCTCCAAACGCCATGCATTGGTAGCATTTTCCTGTTCTCTGACAATAACTTTTGAAGGACTGATCCTTTTCTTGTGGATCTGCTTGAGGTATTTTCCTACAGACTGGGGAAGGTAGCGTATTTCTTTCTGCTGTTGTTCTCCCCTCAAAACAATCAACAGCAAACAGCTTTGGACAGATGCAAATCGCCTCATTAACTCCCCAGCCTAAATCCATTCTGCAGCAGGAGAGACCAACAAATGGGAGGAAGGGAAGGGAAAGATGGGTAGGCAACAAAGAGACACAAACTGATAAAACATCTGCTGGATTCACCCATCTGTGCCAAAATGGGCAAGCGAGCTCTAATTTGAAAGGGGATGAGGAAAGAGAGAGAGGTATTGAGAGGAGGAGGGTGAGGAAAGAAATAAAGGAGGAGGAGATGGAGGCATGGTGCCCACGTCAACAAGTGCCAGGAATCTTTTTGTTTTTAGGAGAAAATGCCTCATAATGAAGATGTCTGCTGGGCAGAAATCCACAACTAACAGTAAATCCCAAAGGTAACAATTGAAGTATCATTGTTTCGCCCAACCGTCTCGGATTCCTTACCTTTCTTTTTTTTTTACTGCATCATCGCCCCCCCCCCTCGTCTCAGATGTTTTCTTTGTAAAGCTAAAGAAAACGCTTATGATTTTTTTTCTTCTTTTATTTCACTTTCAGGAGACTTTGGAGATTGATGCAGCTAAAGATGAAATATTTAGATATCGTCATTTTTTCCCACACTATTTTCATCGGAGATTACCTATTGAAGAAAACAAAGACCTCTAGGTTAGCGGAGAAGGAGATAGCTGTCTCATTAACACAGAATTGCTGGAGATTATCCCTAAAATAGCCACTAAAGGGAGATTAACGCATTCTACCTCTGCATTGCATTTAAAGACTTCCATCTGAGGTTTAAGGTGGATACAGGATACATAGACAAAGATGCCAGCTTCTGTGAAGGCATTTGAGGTTTAACTCCGAACTTAAAATGACAATATGACAAAGGGAAACTGTGTCAATTGCCTTTTCTGAGTCAGGAATCCCTATAAAAATGATTAGAATATTTGGAAATCAGATTTCTGACAGGAGTCGGGACCCCTGCAGGCCTGGTATTCTACCTATCTTCCTCCACTTGTCATCTAAGAAAAAAAAAAAAAAAGTGTTTGAAGTTTGAAGCTTTTCATGTTTGCTTACATATTTATAGCTTAATATAGTTTCATAACTTTTTTTCTGTAAATCCCACGAAGGTTGAAAATTGTTTCTTATACAAAACTACCACACATGCAATTAATGAATGTATCCAAAGTACACCTCCAAAAAAAGAAAACAAACAAAAAAATCATCTCACAGTAGGCTGTAGAAGGTGACTAAGGAAAGAGGAGTCCAAAAATTCATGCTAAAACATCACGTCTTTAAACTTTGCAGTTCCATTGGACACACATTTTTTTATGTTTAATTGCTTCTCCACATAAAACAGGTCCAGTGTTGTGGAGAACTGCATCCATTGAACACTGTATGCCTTTAATTTCATGTCTTTTTTGGGGGGTTTTTTTATAGTCTTTACTGCATAAAAACGATGCTCTCCCATACCTTGTTAATACATCTTTTATAAAGCGCTGAATTAGAATTATGGTGAACAAGTTCTGCTTTAAACAGGCAGGGGCAGCTGGCTGTGAAGATTAATGAGGAAACTGTGACGGCCCCCGCAGACACTCTGAGTGTGTTATTCATGAACATACGTGCACAGAGACTACAGTTCATGCTCTGCTTGTCCATCAAAGTAGCTCATCCATGACGGTGCATCTGTGAGTGAAACTACAAGCACCTAATCCGCTCCCATGCTAAATCGTATTAGCATCTGCGTTGAATTTGCTGCTTGTTGCTTCTCCTTTTCTCCGCACTTGGCCACCTGAGAGCTCTGTTTTTTAACTCATCGACAAAGCTGTTATTGCACCCATCCCTTATGGGATGAAGCTCATTTATCCTTTTAGCAGAAAGTCCCCTCACAAAGACGAAGCAGCAAGGGACTTATTTGTTTTTATTGGTTCTTTGATGAGGATCAATAATAAAGAAATGAACTAAGAAACCTTCAAAATGCTGAAGTTAAATTAGAACAAAATGGTCTTTTTTTATTTAACCAGTTTGATGGAGTTTGAATGAAGTTATTTGCTGAAGGCATGTTTGACAGAAACTCCATAGGGGCAGCTTTTAGAGCTGTTTTAATTTAATTCATTTCTCAAATAGCTTCACTTCAGTGCGCTGCTTTTTGTTTGAGGAATGTTTGTGCTTCAGAAGGTGAACAACCTTTTCTGAGAAATAGGGAGTTTAGAAATTGTTGCATTAAACGTCTCTTTTTGTGTTCTGTCTTTCTGCCTAAAGCTTCCCATCTCCAGTATAACTCCAGATATATTTAAATAAAGTAAATTGGTCTACGTAACTGGTGATTGATATATTGTGTTTGTGAAAATCCTCTCCAGTATCTTTTCTAAGAGCGACCGAATTTGAGGAAGGGCGAAAGACATATAGATATAAAGTCTCAGGTGACACAGAGTGGACGGATACATGGATTAGAGCAGTGTTTTTCAACCA